>NC_090160.1:270000-367500 GCF_017916325.1 Leishmania martiniquensis
CGCCAGGCGCTCTGTTGTCACGAATGACTCGGGTCCCTCTTCGCTCCGGCTCCTCTTCACTTTCGTCTCCACCGAGTCCGCTCTCTCTCTCTCTCTTTCGGTGTGCTGCATACAGTTGTACCGTCGTGCGCTTCACAAGCATATTTTCTTTCTCTTCCTCTCTCCCTCTCCCCCACCCCCGCCCTGCTTCTCCCATCGCTTTTTTCCTCGGAAGGAGTCGGGAGAGGGGGAGGGGGTACACTGCGCCCAGTAAAATATGAAAGAGAAGAGCGAACAGGAAAACAGAAGCCAGCGCTTCTGCAGTGGCACACGTATCCCATTATTCACTCTTATCCGCTGTTGGTCCTGGTGTATTGTTCCCGGTGCCGTCATTCTTTGCCATCTTTTTAGTCCGCTTTTCTGCCCTTGAGCTTGTGTGAGCAAGTCTGGTGCTTGATACTGCCACGCCGCTGCCATAACGTGAAGGAAAGGATACCCAAGACGCAAGCACGTTGGCCGGCCCTATCCCACGGCCCCTCGACCCCTGTTGGCTGCTAGCGGACGTAGTTGTCGGTGGTTACGTGGGCTAACGACCTTACTCGTCTTCTGTCTCATCCTCACGCGTGAGTGAAAGAGAGCGGTGCCAGGAAAGCATCGGTAAACGAAGAGTCATGCTTCTAGATCTTCTCTGCGTGAATTTCGATGACGCTGCCTTCATAACTGTCTCCCGCCCTCGCTCCGCGCTATCGACCTCCTTCCCTCCTCCATCTCGCCCTCCACGCTCGCCGTCAACTCACCATCGCCCCCGTCTCGCTCTTGTGCATTTCTTACATCGTCTTTTAAGTGTTTTCCTTTTTGGATTCATTCACTCCTCTTCTTCGCACCCACCTACTCCCTGACACACGTGCTCACAACATCTGTTCTCCACCTGTTCAGTTTCCATTTTGTCTTTTTCCTTGTGTGTAGTATTTGGCCTCCTCTCTCGCAGCTTCTCTCTGTGCCTTCCGACACGCTCGCGCTCTCTGTCTGTCACGCACACACACAGGCACAGATACTTCCTCACACACCCACGCACACACGCACCTACACACAAGAGATTGCGAATATCCCCTCCTCCTTTTCTCTTCTCTTTTCCACCCTTCTTCCGTTCTTTTCTTTGTTCTTCACTTTTTTCCTTGATTTCTTTTCTTCTCTCTGGTTCCCGGTCTTTGCTAGAAGGCGGCCTGCCTGTCTCTCGTACTCTTTTCCATTATCTTACCTTTGGGTGAGTGCGTCTCGCTCGCTCGCTCGCTCGCTCGCTCATCGATCCAGCCGTTCTCTTCTCTTTTCCGTCCCTCCTTCCAATAGCTCCCTCCCCCTCTCTCCCTTTCCCTCTCTCTGATATATCTATCTATATATCTATCTATCTATATAGATATATATATATAGAGATATACCCTCACACACACACACACACAGACGGACGGGCGCCACCTCATACTCGCCTTGTGCATGCATACACAGAACTGCATTCTCCCTCTCCATCTCCCTCAGACTTCCTTTGCTTTATCACTGGTTCACTCGCGACCCTCTCTGCCCCACCCTGCCCCTCCTTACACGTTCAAGAGGCGCGCTCCACAAACGCTACTCGAGGTCGGGTAGCACCTATTGTAGAAATAAGAGCAGCCTGGCCAAGAGGCAGCCGCCGTTTCACGACTCTCAAAGATGGGCATTCCACTCCCGAAGCCGGTGATGACGCAGCTGCAGGAGCGTTACGGCAACTCCATCTTCCGCTGCGGCTCCAGTTGCGTGAATGGGTACCGTGAGACCATGGAAGATGCTCACCTAACGTACCTGACGGATAGCTGGGGCTTTTTCGGCGTCTTCGACGGCCATGTGAACGATCAGTGTTCCCAGTACCTTGAGGGGGCATGGCGCAGTGCCATTGAGAAAGAATCGATACCCATGTCGGATGAACGGATGAAGGAGCTGGCGCTGCGGATAGATCAAGAGTGGATGGACTCGGGGCGAGAAGGCGGGAGCACGGGCACCTTCTTCGTAGCCCTAAAGGAGGGCAACAAGGTGCATCTGCAGGTTGGTAACGTCGGCGACTCGCGTGTGGTAGCCTGCATCGACGGGGCCTGCGTCCCCCTAACGGAAGACCACAAGCCGAATAATGAGGGAGAGCGTCAGCGCATTGAGAATTGCGCGGGTCGTGTGGAGAATAACCGCGTCGATGGAAGTCTCGCCGTCAGCCGCGCTTTCGGCGACCGCGAGTACAAGTTAGGCGGTGGAGGTCAGCTGGAGCAGAAGGTGATCGCCCTAGCCGACGTCCAGCACAGGGATTTCACCTTCAACTCGGACGACTTCGTGCTGCTCTGCTGCGACGGCGTCTTCGAGGGCAACTTTCCGAACGAAGAAGTGGTGGCCTATGTGAAGGAGCAGCTCGAGACCTGCACCGACCTCGCTGAGGTGGCTGGCCGCGTGTGCGAAGAGGCGATCGAGCGCGGCAGCCGCGATAACATATCTTGCGTGATTGTGCAGTTTAAGGACGGCAGCGACTACGCTGCTGAGCCACACTCCACCGTCGTGCCTGGGCCGTTTAGCGCGCCGCGCAATAGTGGCTTCCGCAAGGCATACGAGTCAATGGCAGAGAAGGGGAACACGACTGTGGGCGCCCTTCTAGAGAAACGCTACGATACCCTAAAGGCCGCCGACGCCCTCACGCCGGAAGAAACGGAGGAGCTGAGTCAGTTTGACAACGGGCCCGAGGCAAAGCTCACCGGTGCCGACCGGCAGAAGTGGTTCTCGAACTATTTCCAGAAGCTGTGCGATGCGGCGACGAACGGGCCGAGTGACCAGATGGAGCGCCTGCAGTCGCTGCAGCAGCAGGCCGGCATTCCGCTATCGATCCTGCTTTCCCTAATGGGGGAACAGACGCAGTAAACAAGAAAACAGAAAAGCGCCCGCCCGGGAGGCGGGGAGCACGCATCAGAACTGCACGCGAGCGAGCGCGGCGAGGTGCTTGGGGTGGACGATGAACCGAAGGAGGATGGTGCAAGGAGAGGAAGAGTAATCGCGCAAGTGAGCCAGTGCCTTGTGCTCTGAAAAGGCCCTCGCTTTTCACTCGCTGCTGGGCCCCGGTCCTCCCTCCTCCCTTCTCCCCCCCCCACGGGTTGCTGCCTTCCTGTGTCTTACCGTATCGGTAGGCTCCCTTTTCGGAAGGGGGTGAGAGGATGCCAGAGGGCAGGAAAACGAAGGGGGTGGAACGAGGCAGTCACGTGCACATGCATACGACGAAGGAGGTGTGTAATGCCAGAGCTGATCGTGCGTGTGTGCCGAGTGCCGGTAGTATTTGCAACGAAGCGGAAAGAAGCGCCTTCTACTCTCTCTCGCTAACAACTGCCTCCTCTCAAAGTGGTGTGGGCGCGAAGCTGATTTGGGAGACGGGCAGGTGCGTGATAAGAAGAAACAAAAGAGCAGCTATGGGAGCCAATGGTGTAACGGTGCTACTCGTAGGTCTAAAGGCACAACAGAGTTGAAGCGATCGGGAGGGGGGAGTGCGGGAGCGGCTAGGTCGGCGGTGAGAGAGGGAGAGGGAAGGGAGCTGGCGGGCGTTGTGCCAGAGGGGACGGGAAACGTGCTGGCACGAGAGGTGGGCATGGATGAAGGATGATAGAAGACAGAGGGATGGGGGATTGGCACAAACTGCAAGATAGGGGAAAGAACGAAGGGTTCGAGAGAGTCGGTGCGAGGCGCACTTTCTTGGCAGATATATGCATCCCGTAGTGGGCGCGGCTCAGCATTGAAGAGGCGCGCTTTCTGCCCCCCCTCCCCTCTCTCCATGTCCTCGCCTCTCCTCCTCTTCCTCTGCGTCGCGTCGTTGTTCGGAACATCCACACACGAGCGACCGAAAGCCAACCAGCCATACTCTTTGCTGCACCACTGACGCTTTTGCTGCCCTTTTTTTTGTTGTTTTTTTGTCTGAGGCGTCCTCCTTCACTCTTTTTTTTTGTTTGTTCCTGTGGGGAGTGATTGGTGGGTGTATCTGAGCGTGCGTGCGAAGTCAGCCTCTTCCTCCCTTCCCCCCCTCTCTCTCCTCCCCTCGAGAGGGGAGAGCAAAGGAAGAGGTGAAGTGCGGGTCGGGTGGCAGTGAGGAGAACATATTAAAAGGGAAGGGAAAGAGTAACAGTTAAACTAACGAAGCAGAAATGTTTCTTTGCCTTTCGTATTGTACTCTCGCATCTGGACCCTGCGGTATGCCCCCTTCCTCTCCTTCTCAAAGCAACCCTTCCTCCTGCTGTTCCTGGTGCTGTGCTGCTGATCAGTGTGCAAGACTTCATCTGCTGTCTTACACTTTGAAGTGCTCTCCTTTCCCTCGTCTTCTTTTATCTGGTCAGGGGCGCGCGAACACACGCCCACACTCACATAACCACAGGTATGTGTGCGCATGAAGGAAAGGGGATGAAAAAAAAAGATGTATGCGATGTATTTAGAACGAAAGGAGTGCGAATCGAAGCTTTGCTCTTGGTGTGTGTGTGTGCATGTGGATGTGTATGCGACGTCCGCTTTTTCTTCTGTTGCCCTTCCCTTCCCTCCCTCCTCTTGCGCAGCCCCTTTTTATGTCGTCCTCGTATCATTCGCCTTTTCTCTCTCTCTGTGTTTCTCCACGTGCTGGCCTTGTTGCGGGTGGGGTTCCCTTTTGTTGCTTTACTCGTCACGCTGCGCTAGCACACGCCCATACACTCATATTAACCCTCCCCCATCTGTTCCCTTCACACCCCTCTACCATGCTCACTGCTTGCCCTGCCCGCATTGCTACGTTCCACAGGATGTCAGCGATACGGTGCTATCACTGCCCCCCTTTTTCGGTTCTCTCCCTCCTCCACGGTATGTCGCTGTTGCGTCTTCGGTCGTCTCAGGCACGCCGCGTTTTCCCTCGCTCTCTTTCACGGATATGTGACGGCAGAGAGGGAGGCGCGGCGCACGGGGGCTTGATGGCCAACATACGACCCCGCGATGGGCCACGGGAGGGGAGCGGAAACCCCAAACGGCGGAAAGCGAACTTCCAGAAACAGTGAGAAGGAGAGGACAGCGAAGGCGAAAAAAAGAAAGAGTGAGCCGTGACGTTTACGCACACATGCCCCTCCTCCTTTGCACCTGCCGCCCTCTCCTCTCCCTTTCTTCCCAAGCATTCATTCCCATCCCAACGTTTTCTTTTATATTTTGTACTTCTGTGAAGCATGCTTTTTTTCTCTTGTATCTACGCGCGTCTCCAGGTGCGGGAGTATATTTTTCTTTGCTAAGCAAGGTGCTCGTGTATGTGCGCCTGCCAGCTTCCCTCCCTTTCTGTCGGACTCTCCCTCTCTCCTCTGCCAGCTGACGTGTGCGCCTGCATGTGAGGCATTGCGTTTATGCAAATGTCTGTGTGTTCGTGTTCGATTTCTGTGTCGCTAACCTCGCCGCTGCTGTGCCCCCATCTCCTTCCTTTTTTTGCATGTACGTGTAGGCGCGCTGGTGATGCTGTTTCTGTTGTCTTTCATTCTATTGTTGTTAGACCTGTGTCGGTGTGCACTGTGGCCGTCGCTCTTGGGTCTCGTTGGGGTCTCTCTGTGTCGCTTTCTGCGTACCTTTCCTAGTGTTGAGCCATGCATATCGCCCTTCCGCCTCCCCCGTGACGATTTCTCATGGCCCTCCCTCCTCCGCACAGCCCCCTTTTTTTTGTATGTGTCCCTCTATGCACGGCTCTGTCTCTCTACCGGTGTTTGTGTGTGCTGAAGAGGGAGAAAGGTGTATGTCGATGTCTCCATGTGCATGTGCATGAAGCATGCCAGCTTTCGCGTGCTTCTTTGTGTATGGGGTTGGGGTGGGGGAGGGGCTTCTCTTTTATTTCTTCTTCTTTCATTGCCTCCGCGCGCCCGTCTGCACTTCTGCGGCGTGCGTGCCCGGCTTTTCTTGGGCGCCATTGTGGCTGTGCAGTGTGTGACAGACTTTGGAAGGACGACGAGAGTGAGGGCGATTGAGGCATGTGATGCCACGCGGGTACTCCCTTGTACATGAGCGCCTACATATAAATGCACAGATGGGGAGAGAGAATGGGCGGAATCTGAGCGCAGAAAGAAGGAGGTCAAACGAAGTGAAGCGGGGGACGGATCGTGTGCAGCTAGGCGGCGCCATGTTCGCATCACATACAGCGTGTCGACTGCCCGATATATCTCAGCAATCGTGCTCCCTCCTTTCTCGGCGTGTTTTCTGTGCGTTCGTCTTTGCTGCTTCCCTTGCAGAAGCCTCCCCCTTCTCTCTCTTCTTACTCTCAGCGCGCATGCTTCCCATGACTTATCTGCACTTTTGGTATATATATATATGTGTGTGTGCAGATGTAGATGCCTTCGGCCATGCTTCATGCTTTTGTTCTATCTCTGTGCTGGGGCGCTCTTGTGCATATGTGGTCGACTGTGTCTATGCGGAAACCCTGCATGCTGACGACAACCACACGAGCACGTATACCATCGCTCCTCCCTCCCCTCTTTCCGGTGCCTTGGCAACTGTATCGCTAACCACCTCTATAAACAACGCTTTCCTGCCCACACTAATCCCTCTCTGTTGAGCCCGCCTCCCCTCCCCCATCTGTCCGCTACGCACTCTCTCGATAACTCACTTTTTTCGCCCCTCTTCTTCCCTTACCCTCACTCCTTTGCGGCTCACGCAGATGCATCAAAATATAGAGGCCCGAGGCAGCGACACAACCGCATTTATCAGTGCTCTCCCCCCCTCCCCTGCAGTGTGTGCACCTTTTCCATCTCCGCTTTCTCTCTATCCCTCACCCCATCCCTTCGACTGCCGTGGGGAGAAAGGAATCATGCCTGTGTCCGCATATATATGTGTGTGTTTGTGCGTGCGTGGTGTACCTCTTGTTAGTTTCCTTTTAGATTTTTGCAGTGGCCTGCTCTTATTTTCGTAGCGCCATGCTGAATGCTATGCGAAACGGGAAGCCGCAGTAGCAGCGGTAACCAGAGAGGAGGTACATGTGTGGTGTGCGTCCTCGCTGCCGCCCCCTTCCCTCTCCCCCCCATTCCCCCACTCGCGCCAACTTCCCGCCTCGCCTCCGCCGTCGTCCCGCTCGCATTCCCTCTGAAATGAAGGCAAGAGGGACGAAAAGGAGGCCGTCAGAGAGAGGGAGAGAGGGAGGGAGACGTGGTGCAACGAGAGAGCGCGACGGAGGACGGAGCTCACAGAAGCAGAGATAAGGAAAGGGAGGACATAAGAGAGGGAGGACAGAGAGAAGGCGTCTGTAGTACAACCGAAAGAAAAGCAATGAAGAAGAGGAGAGGCGGGAGGTGTGAAAAAGATGCACACCGGAGTTCTTTGCCAGAGAGAAAGAAGGGAGAAGAGACGGATAGGCGTCTGCGTGTTTCAGTGTTTGTATGTGTGTGCGTGTGTGTGTGTGTGTGTGTGTGTGCAGCTGTCGCACTCACCTACGCGCAGCCATGCCCACACATGAACGTATGCCGCACACTCGAGTGCGATGCGCGTGCGCGCGTTCACACGATGCAGAATACGAACTACGAAAGAAGCGCAGAGCAGACACGCAGCGAGTTGTGGAATAGCAGGAGTCACCCACGTGCATCGCTGGCGCACATATATATATATGTGTGTGTGTGCGCATTTACAGTCCGCCTTTCTGACTGCCATCGATCGTCTCCTCCCCATCCTACCTCACCTTCAATTTTCTCTCTTGTCTCGCATGGATGCCAGTGCCTTTTTTTCCTCGCCGCGTAGTATTGTTGTGTATCTTTGTTTGGAAGCTCCCTTGTATGTCTGCCCTTCTCGCTCTCGATTTCTTTCTGGCATACAGAGGGGGAGGGAGAGAGAGAGTGAGACTGACTCGCTGACACGTGCGGGTTCAATCCTCGGGTATGAAAGCCAATCGCCCCCTTTTTTAATTTCGCCCTCCCCTCCCCTCTCTCTCTCATCTTCCACCAACATCGCCGCACACACACACTCTCCCATGTGCCAGTGTTTTCTTTCGTCTCTTTCTCCTTCACTGTGGTGCGTCTGTGGGGTGTTTCCACGCGTGTCTGCGCGCAAGAGTGTCTACGTCTCTTCATGCGTTCCAGTCTTTGGTGTGTATGGGTTCTGAAGTGCGATGACCGTGTCGGCTGCTCTCGCCCTTTTTTCCCTTTCCGCGTATGAGTAGCCGCTCTCTCTCTCTCCCTTCCTCCCTCCCCCTCTTTTCTTTCTTTCTCAGTCGCTGTGCGTGCTCTTTCCTCTGTCTGCGGGTTTCGTTCTTTCGGGTGGCAATGCGGAGATGGCGAGAGGGCGTTTCTTATATGATTGTTCCTCTGTTCCCTCTTGAGCCCATCTCCTCGGTTGTTACTGGTGTGTGGGCGCTTCTCTCTTTTTTTGTCGTTTGTCTGTCAGAGTCGTCTGTATGTCGACGTGTGTCTCTGCCTCTGTCTACCCCTTCTGGCCGCGTGCTGATTTGTGCTTATGTGCCTGTCGGGGTTGGCTGGTCAGTCTGGATGTCTGCGCCCACGTTTAGGTGAATGATCCGAGCATCTCCCAATGTGTATGTGTGTTTCTTCTCTCGTCTCGCAAGAGTACATATACATATATGTGTATGTATGCATGTGTGTCTGTGTGTGTACGTGTGTGCGTATGTGTGTGTCTTTTTTTTCGTGCTGTGTGCTGGTGTCCCAGCGATGAAGATGAACTGCGAAAGACGACCTAAGATGAAGCGCAGAAGACGAAAAAAAACAAAATGATAAAGAAATGCTGAGAGAAAACAGCAGCAAAAAGGTTAGGACCTCCCTCTTGACAGACACACATGCATAGAAGCACACGCGCACTGGGGAAAGCCAAGAACGAGGCAGCACGGGGAGGGAAGGGTAGAGAGGGCCAGGAGGGAGAGAAAGGGGGTGAGTGGTTCACTTCTGCGCGACTGGAAACGAGAGGGACCTGGACGGAGCTTCGTTGGTGCGCGCCGAGCTGCGGCTTGCCGAAGCCGGAGAGATGGGGCGAGTGAGGAGAGAGGTGAAGAAAAGCGCGCAAGAGAGATAGCAGAAGGAGGGGTGACAAAGGAGGAGGGCCCGACGGACGGTATGCAAGTCGACGACTGAGAGGCGGTGCCGCCGACAGTATTGCAGACTCCCCGTCGATTTCGCCTGCGCTGTGCGTCTGCCGCCATCCTCCTCTCCCTCTCTATCGTGGCTGCATTTTTCCTCCCTCTCTCTGTCTCCTGATCGTGCACAAGTCTTGCGCCTTTACCCCTTCATGTATGTGCGAAGGTGGCTCTCGCTCTCCGGTGCGTCGTCTTCACCACTACCGCCACCTCCGCTCACTCCCTCATTCTGTCTGTGCTCCCGCAGCTGCCTCTGCACTTCAGACGCGCGAACGTCGTCAGTACCGCCCCCCCTTCTCTCCCCGTTCCCGTTCCCCCTCGCGCGGGGGTCCCTTTCCGCTGGCTACTGCAGTGACTCTGCATGCGCCTCCCCCTTTTTTTTTTTGCGTTTGCCCTTTTCTCCCCCCTCGTCCGATGTCTTGGGGCCGAGTGGATAGAAGAGGGCTGAGGCATTAGATCGGAGGCAAGAGAGGGCGCCCATCAGGCTACGAATGTGCATCCATCGCTTTCTTCCCAACTACCCCTTCTTATCTTCCTCCCATGCGGGTAGGTGGTGGGGCGACGATCCCTCCCCCTCTCGCCTCATGCAGGCTTCGTCATAGACGCGTCTCTCTACACCTCTGTCTCTCTCGCGCGCTTGCAGCCGTAGATGACTGCGTTAGACGAACCCGCTTTTGTGCTGCGTCACATTCATCGCTGCGGCGCTGGTGAGTCAACGCAACTTTCACCGCAGACCGCCGCGTCGGCCCCGGGCAGCACTGCCGCCACTGAGAGCTCTTACGCCGCCGAGGTCCTCCTCAACGTGGGGGTGCTAGCATCCTCCGCTCCCGCTGACAGCTCCTGCGCGCCTTCTCAGGCGCTGGTGTGCTACGTGTGCCCTGTATACATTCTGCAGGCAGGATGCCCAACACTGCGCGAGGTGCTAGCTGATGCCTTTAAGAGTGGCTCCTGCGGAATACGTGGAGTGAAGGACGAGGTTGGCGCGGGCTCCGCTGCGGCTGCCGCTCTGCCGTTGTCTTCGCCTCCCGTGGCGATTCCGCTTCCGTTCCTCGATAGAGATGTCTTCCAGGTGGTGGCCCTGTACTTGGAGCACTTTTACACGTTCGACGTCACCATCCCTGCCGGCACCACGGAGACGGCGGCAAGCCCATCCTTTGCTTCATTAGCGGCCTCCTCTGCGCAGGCTCCGTCCCCGCTGCGGCGGCCGCTGAACTTTCAAGACCTCTACGCCCTCTCGAAATGGGAGCACTACTACGTCCTATGCCAACTCCTGGGGCTCGAGCGGTCGCAGGTGGACTCCCTCCGTCTGGTGGAATGCGGGGTGTGGGTGGACCTACTCAGCGGCGCCGCTGCGGTGTCACTACCAAAACGAGAGGCGCGACAGCAGCAGCAGCAGCAGGCGGATGTCGCACAAGGTACTGCGCTCTCCCAGAAGCGTGTCGACTGTTTCTCACTCGAGAACCGTCGACGGATGTGGTCGCGTTTGTGCCAGGTACTCGAAGCAGCATTGCGGCTGGGGATGACTACCCTGCGGCTGCTTTGTGCAGCGGTGGCCGCCGATATGCTGGTGGACCTTGATGAGGTTGGCTTAGCGCGGCTGACCCAGCCCATTGGCGACGGCAGCAGCACCAGGAGCATTCCTCCTTTCACAGCCGAGGCACGCGCACAGGTGCTGGACCGCTTTCCGTGGCTAAAGCCCCAGTAGTCGCGCGAACAGTTCCCGGCTCCGTGTATCCCCTCCCCTCTGTCACTGTTGGACATGCGTGCGGTAACCACCACACCACGCCACGTGGCACTCAAGTCTCCTTTAACGGTTGCATGTACGCCACTGCAGCGCATGGCTGTGCATTCCAACTCGCGGGCCATAGACTAAGTATGACGAGAAGAAGCTGAAAAGCATTGAACTGCCCCCCTCCTCCCCCTCCCCCCTGCTTCCGGTCTGCCCCCCACGGGGCCCGCTCTCTTCTCCTTCCCCGCACTCGCTCTGCTCTCTCCTCTCCTTCTCGCTCGGACTCCTTCATTCTCATCACTTGCTGCCCTTCCAGAGGGAGGATCGGTGCGCTTCAACCTCACACCTCCTCCTCCCCACCTCGGGACAACTCCCCTCCCTCACCCCACACGTGAGCATACACGTACACGCACCCATACAAAGAAAGGTATACATCAGAGAGAAAAAAAACAAAGACATTACGGCAATGAGCGCGAACACTTGCCGGATCGCAGGCGGCCAAATTCGTATTCTCTTCTCTTCATCCACAAGGGCGTTATGCGTGAGGGAAAGCGTGCGTTGGATATCCGGGGGCAGAGGTGGTCCGCGCCCTGTTTGCAACGAAAGTCTCTGTAGTAATGAGACAGCAACAGAGGAAGACTCTGCAGGATGGTGAAGAGGGCTGCGGCCAAAGGGACACTGAGGATGCCCGCGGAGGGCATGCCAACGGCACCTTGCCTCATGGTCACACGCAGCTGCTTCTCAAGATCTCTTCCGCCTCTTGCTTTTCCTGTTGGACCTTCTTACACCGTTGCGCCGCTCTCGGCCGTCGCACTTGCTGTTCTTCTGTCGCACTCTTTTACACCCCCTCCCCTACCCATACCCACACAGGCACATCGCCCTTCCTTCCTTCACGAACGCCCCAGCCACCGCGACCGCAGACGCAGCCTGTTTGCTGCGTAGCCCCTCCCCCTCCCCTTTCGCAGCTAGCATTGTACGTCCTCCGCATTGCATGTGGAACTCGCGTACTAGAAATCAGAAGCGAACAGACACACAGACATACACAAAAAAAAGAGAGGAGAGGAGAGAGGAACCCCCCCTCCCTCCGAGAATGGGTCAGCAAGCTTCCTCCGTTCGGCCAAACCCATCGAATGCCGAAGTTGTCGACGCTGCTGCCGAGCATGGCATAGCTCGGTGTGCCGGTTGGACAGAGCCCCCGGTCTTCGAGATGCAGAACATGCTGTGCACCCCGAGCTTTTGTCCTTCGGCATCTGGCGCTGAGTTGGGAAGAGCGACATGCCCCCAAAGCGCGGCTGGCGCTGGCGGCAGTGCGAGCAGTGCTGCTACAACCATTTCCGTTTTGTGCCTTGAGACATCGGCGCAGAACGCTGACCAGCTATGCAAGTCGCTGGTATTGCCACCAACGCAGCGCGCCAGGGCTCTCCAAGAGGTATCGAAGAACGTCAGCGGTGTTCTTTGGCACGCCCCCGTCACCACAAGCGTGCGTGCTCTGAGGCAGTTTCTGCTAGAACAGACGGCGTTGCCCGCGCCGGCGGACACCACGCGTGGTGGTGCCTTGGCACTTCATCTGTTTGCCATTCGAGATCCGTTACGTTGCCCTGATGATGCAGCTGATGGCGCATCGTCATGCGGCTCCGCTGAGGCCTCCTTCGACTTGCTGCTGGCACTCCCGGAAACGATGGAGTTGTCCACGCTGAGCGCGGACCGCCAGCTCTTCTTTTTTCCTGCTGTCGGGGCCTGTGCGGCCGGTTGCGACCCGATCACCAGAGATCACACGCGCGCCAGTACTGCAGACTCCAACTTCGCTGCGCTGCAACACAAGGATGTGGATGCGGAGGCGGCTGCGTGCCCTGTCACCGACGCTGATGGCGTTTCTAGCGCGGGGCGCGCATTAGTGCTACTCTACTCGCGCGAGGAGAACTTCGGCTTTGACGGGGACGATATGCTGCTGATTACGTGCTGCCTTTCCATCTGCGCTTGCATAGCCGCTAGTATCTGCTGCTGCGCGAGCGCCGCAAAAAACAGTCAGGCCCTCAACGTCGCCGACTCGAAGCCGAACCACACCAACGGCGGTAATGGCGTTCCTTCTTACAACAACGGTAGCGCCACTGCTTACTACGGATATCCGTCTCAGCAGGAATACTACAGCGGTGCTCCCGGGTACGGCGTGCCGCCAAACGCGTACACAAATAGTAACCAGAACCCGCTGTACCGGCCGCAGCCACAACCGAACTACTACGGTGGGACGAGTCAGTATCAGCCGCACCATCCGCAGGTGAATGGCATTCCCATGCAGCCTGCCACGTGCACTCGGAGTGCACCTGCAACCGTGCCTCTATAGGGTCAGGCAACCAAGTTAAGTGAAGCCGGTACACCAGCTCCGCCAAAGCAGGTGCCACACTTGGATGCCCCTCTCTCCCCACTGCGCAGTGATTATCGCGTCGGTCTCTGACCCCCTCCCCCACCCTTCCCCAAACAAGAACGCGCAGACGAAGCCCCAGAGGCGGTGCCGGAAAAACGTTCGCTCTGCTGTAAGCGCGTTGCCATCCTCCCCCCTTCCCCCTCTCTCTCTCTCTGCAAATGCGCCTGCCCCTCCCCTCTACTGCTGTCGACCGCACTTTTTGTTTATGTGTCTTTCAATCTTTTTTAGTTGTAATCTGCGTGTGCGTGGAATTCTCCCCCTCCTCCTCCTCGCCCACACCCGCTCTTGTTCAGCGCCACTGTGCCAACGCTTCTCGCCGCCGCCCCCCCTCTCTTTTTGGGGGGGAGGGGAGGGGAAGGGAGTGGATGCCAAGCGAGGTGGCGCGGGATGCGCCCAAGGAAGAAAGTGGGGAAGGGTATCGGTCGAGCCATACGCCTCCTCGCCGTGCCGGTTGTCTGTGCTGGCTCGTATTGGCCGAGAGAATAGAAAACAACACCGACGGGAAAAAAGAGTGCGTAAGGCATCGCCGTTTCTCTGCTTCTCTGGCTACCGTATCACGAAGCAGCGCGCTTTCTTCGATCCACCCCCCTTAGCCTCCTCTCTCTCTCCCCTCTCGTCCGCTGCTTTTCTTTTTCTTGCGTCCGGCTCCCTTGCACCTATTCCTCACTCTCTCTCTGCTTTTCTGTAGCTCTTCTTTTCGCCTTCATCCTGTTTTTTTTGACGTTGTAGCGTGTACGACATGTGCAGCTGTGTAACTACACACACACATATATATATATGCATATATATGTATATATATATATGTGTGTATGCAGATGGGTGGTTGGGTGCAAGTGCTCGAAGGAGCGTCGACACTGTTAAAAATGCGTCGCTCCGGCCCCGACTCCGACACCCACACCTACATATTTTCCTTACTCCCTATCACGACAAGGTTTCGGATCGATGTTGTACAAAAGGGGTGCAAGATTGATTACGTGCAAGCAGTCCCCTGACTTTCCCCTCCTCTCACCCACACGCACCACATGCATATGTGCATACATACCTATCTATGCACATATGCAATGCACATCAGTGTATGGATGTTGCCTCCGTGTCATCGACTACAGAGGGGTCTCTCTCCGTTGTTGTTTACCTCCCCGCCTGCCCTTTCTTTGGCTCCTTCGAATTGCACCTTTTCGCACATCTCTTTCCCCCTTTTTCGACTCGCTTTGTGCTTTCTCTTCTTCGCAGGCGCCTCCCTGCGTCACGTTGGGTTCCTGCACCCACTCTGTGTGGAGGGTTGCGGAGCCAAGGGCCCGCGAGGCTGGGCCTCGGGTGCGGCTGCGGGTCCTTGGCGTCGGCGGGCACGTCTGGGCTAGCGCTGAGCCGGCAAGGCTCGCCGTCATGGCGCCTGTACGGCATCACTGCGGAGCCTGCCGACAAGCCGATCAGCATCGGCACGCCCGCTCCCGTGAAGCGCGTGCACGCTCGGGAAGAGACGGAGGATGGCGCTGCTGCCACAGACTCAGCAGCATCCCACGTGCCGCAGCACATGCGGTCAAGCCATCCAGAGGCCCCCGCTCCCACCCCGCGGCATCGGTGGAAAAAGTTGCAGAGAGCGAGCCTCTCCTCACCGGCAACAGCGCTGCCCTATAGTAGGGCGCAAGAGCTGAGGTCGCAAGCACTGCGCCCACGCGCGGCCAGCCACAGTGGTGGGGGTGGGGGTGGGGGCGTCTCCCATCCAAAGAGGGCATGCGGGCGCCAGCGGCATGGCGCGGCGAATCGCGCCATCCCCGTCCTCCAGGCTCCAACGGGGAGAGTCTTCACACCGTATTATGGGATACCGCTGCTTGAGGTGACGGTTGGGGTGGCAGAAACGCGGGATGCCGGCAGGGTGCAGAGCCTGAGAGGGCCCTGATCGGCTGCCGGCCAACTGCCACCCTGGGCTCGCCCGGCAGGCGCCGATCGCGCAGCACATCTTCGCAGGGAAGGGGGGGGCGAGGAGGAAGGAGAAGCGCCCGTTACACGCATGGTCCGACTCGGCGGTCGACGTTTCGTCCCCGACGACGAGGATGCGGCCGAGGCGCGACAGAGGCAGGGCGTGCACTGCGGCTGCGCGTGCATGCCTTACCTCGCTTGCTCGTGGCTGATCGGCCACAGAGAAGAAACGGTACAAGCAGCCGCTACACTGCTGTGCGCCTTCTGCGCAGTGGACCCGCTAAGCCGGCGAGGGCGCCCGTGTCTCTTGTCTGTTCGTATGCATGTGTCGAGTTGAGGAGCTGCCCCTTGGCCCTGTGAGATCTGAAAAGGAGAGGAAGGGTAAGAAGAAGGGCAGTGTGCGAGTGTGTGTGCACGCGCATTGGTGCGTCTTCGACGCCGGCAGCTCGTTCTGTATTTTCTCTGCTTCCGTTTCTCAGCATCGTTTGATTGCTGTCGCGCTCATCTGTTTTTTTTTTCTGTCGTGAAACATCTTTTCTCTCAGCCCTCCTCGTATTGCCGCCTACGTCATACCCATGAAGGTCGCCCTCCCCCGGACACGCTGAAGGCGCCGCAGGGGAAAGGGCCTAATGAAAGTGACGTTTGGGGCGGCTGACCAAACCAAAGTGAAAGAGATGCCATCGAAGGACTTGGCCGAGTCAAGTGTGGAAGTATTGCCCTTCGTTTTTCATGCCCTTCTCGGCCTTTTCTCTGCATGAAAACACGGCAGCGCCAACATGCCAGGGGGTTGGGGAGAGGGAGAGAGGGAGAGGGGGGCCGATGAAGAAGCGCGCCTGTGCCCCCCCCTACACGTCCCTTCTTTGGACGTAGGACGGGCGGTTCACTCCGTTGCGGGCCGCACTCGTCCTCCCCGTCTCCCCCCTCATCATTCCCCCCTCTGCTCTTTGCCACACTGCGCATACCTTTTTCCTTTTCTTCCCTTCTGTGTGTTCGTGTATGCGGATGCCTGCATCCACGTACACGCACGCACATATGCTCGCTTCATCTCTCTCTCTCATCTCGCTGCACCTTCACCGACCCACCTACTCTGCCCAACATCACTTCGATCGTGGAGTGCCTCCGTCCTTTTATAGCTGTATACGCTCACCTTCAGCCATCCTATATTTGCCTACTTAGCTCTCTTCTCGCTCTCGCTGCCATCATCTCGGTTGCTTTCTGTGTGCTGCTCTCGTTTTCTTCTTTCTTCCTCCTTCTCTTGCGTGTATCATGACCAGCCGAGCTGAAATGGAGTCGATGCTGACGACCGCGCCTGTCGGGGCCCTCGACGAATCTCTCGTCTCAATCCTATGCGTAGAGGTCACCCACAAGACGCAGCTCGCGCTCGATAAGGCACTCTCAGCAGTGGCGGCCGGCAACTTGGGCGACAGCGACAGGGCGGCGGCAAGAGCGGCTCTGCGCCAGCTTCCTGGGACGCAGCTCCGCATCGCTCCCTCCACCACCATCCATGCTATTCGGTTCTTCTTACAGGAGCACGAAGCCGCGCAGTCGCTGCCGTCGCCCTCGAGTGGCTGCCGCGCGGGCGGGGCCTCTAAGCAGCAGCAGAAGCACAAGTCGCTGGCCCACGCTCACTTCTTCGCCGTTTGCGTGCCATCAGCCTCCTCGGAGAAGGTGGATGCCGCGGACCTTTTCCTTCCTCTCGAGAGCTCCGCAACACTTCAGGAAGTGATCGCTTCCGGCGCCGTGCTCCTGGGCGCCGACGATGCTGGCGCGAACGCAGATGAGCAGGCGCTGCTGCTCGTGTACATGCGAGAGAGCGGGTACGGCGCAGACCTGGATGATCTTCTGTGCTGCGCTCTCTGCGCGGGTATCTGTGCCTGCTGTATTGCCTTGTGCGCCTCTGGTGCGCGCTCGGCAGGAGGAAGGAAGCAGAAGGATTACGCCCCGCAGCAGTACCCCGGCAACACCATTGCTCAGCCGCAGGCGCCGCCTTACTACCAAGGAAATGCGCCAGGCGGCCCGTCGCACAGCTACGGGGCCCCGCCGCAGCCGGCGTACTACAACTATGCCGGAAGTCCCGAGTACACGCAACAGCCGCCCCCGCCCCCACCCGCTCAGTACTACTACGCTCCGCCAGCGGGCACGCAGCAGGGCTGCAACTACCCGAGCCAACCGAATGGCGCGGCGCCTCTGTGAGCCAGTTGTACGCAATGTGAAGGTTCCACGTACGCCAAGAGTCTGCTCCTTCACCCCCCCTCCCCCTCCCCTCCCCAACTCCTGCCCTGCGTGCGCGGGCGGGAGTGCCTAACGCCGCTGCTCTGCTCGAATGTGCCGTAATTCTCTTTTCGCTTGTGTTCGGTTTTTTTCTCTTCCGTTGGCCTCCGCTGTGCCGTTGAGGGGCCATGGTGCGCTGTTTTGTTTTTCTGTTGTATTGCTTCCATGCCGTTTTTGGATAAGTGACTTGTGCACCATTTCATGAACTGCGCAGTCTTATGCGCCACATGCCACACATTTTGCAATTCTGCAGGCACGCACTCATCATTGAGGTGCGCCTACTGAGGGGGAGGGGGCGAGCGTGTGGGCGCTGTGAACCGCGGCAAAGACGGTGAGGGAAGTGAGTCGGCGTTTGTGTGTCGGAGGTGTGGGCCACACCTGAGGACTTCCCTTTCTCTGTCCGTCTGCCTCCGTGCTTTAAAGTGCACTGGAGGAAGGCGAGAGAGAGGAAGGGAGAGGAAAAAAGGGAGGACAGCCGCCGATCGAAGCAGAGGATACGAGGCTTCTGACCCCTCTCTCTCTCCCCTCCCCCCTCCCCTCTCCCCACATGACGTGTTGCTGCGCCATGGTAACACACACATCCACACAGGGACACGCATTGATGCCTATGCACCCGACACTTTCTTTCATGCGTATCACATGTCCTCTGGCGTGCGAAAAGAAGAGAAGGAGGGAGACGACGTCCGTAACAAGAAAGAGGGATGAGGCCTGAGCATACCACACTCCGATTGAGGGGAAAGAACAGAAGAGATATCGCAGCGAACACGGAGCAAGAAGGGACAAAGCGAAGGCGCCAGAGGCAGACGCACGAAGACAGACGCCCCCTCACACGCACACAGACGTCAGCTTCGTGGCATAGTGGCGGCTGCGCTTGCCCACAGCGCGCGCCTCCTCTTCGACTCCTCCGCCTGTGCGAACGAGGGCCCTCTCCTCTTTTGTTTTCGTTCGCCTCTTCTTGTGTGTCGGCAATGCTCCCTTACCTCTCTGGGAGACGTCCATGACCACGTGTGCGTGTGTCTGTACCTAATCCCATCACCCTCCCTCTGACTGCCTGTACTTATTTTTGTGCGTACTTACCAGGGTGTGCGTTTGGTCATGAGTGCTACGGTGCTGCTCGTGTGCTTTGTGTGTGTGTGTGTCGCACTGCCTCCTTCTGTGGCTCCTCCGCTTTCACTCTCCTCTTCCCCTCCCCTAAAGCTAATGTCGGCATGCCAGACTGTTGCAAAGGCGCTGCTGCCAAGAGGAAGAGCAAAGAAAATTACCTTCGCATCCTTTGAGATGCTGATCCGGTAGATAAGGTATAGGCGCGTATGGTGTGTCTGTATGTTCCGCTTTTCCCCTTTCCCCCTCCCCCGCGCTCACACTTTCTGTGCCGCGTAGGGTGTCTGCCTGTGTATTAGGAATAGCGCGTTCTCTTCTCTCTTCTCCGGACTCGCTCTGAGCTCCATCATCCTCGCCGAAATATACACCTAGGCTTTGGTACACGCACAGACCCGCACGCAAGTACGTCTCCTTTGATGGTGCTGTGGCGGCGAAACACAGTGAGGCAGAGCTCATCGGAAGGATAGGTGAGGTGTGTGTGTGTGTGCGTGTAAAGGCTCAGCAGCGTTTGTCCCCCTCCTTCCCTTCCCCCACCCCACCCCCTCTCTCTGTGTGTGTGTGTGTGTGTCTGCGTATGTGTGTGTCTGCGTGTGTGTGTGTCTGCGTGTGTGTGTGTCCTCTTCAAGGTTAAAGGTGCTTCTCGCACACAGTCATGTACTTTTCTGCGCCTTCTCTGTCTCTGCCGCTTCGCGTGCTCTTCCCCTTTCACGGTTTCTCTCTTCGACAGAGTTCTCTCTTTTTCCGCTGCTTTCGCCTGTTGTGCGTTCTGTTTGCGTTTCTGCGCGCTGCAGTGCGTCTATGATCGCCCTGTGCTCCTCTTTCGTCTTCGTCTACCCTTTTTTTTTGTGGTCTTGCCCCCTTTTTTCGGCGCCTGTGTGTGTGTGTGCCTACACTGATTCTGAAGAGCTGCTCGATAAGCCGAGTGCCTCCTCCTCACACAAGAGAGGGGGGAGGGCGTTGCCTCGCTTTGTCGCTCTCCCTCGATTCGCGCGTCGCCTGGTGTATCTGTGCACTCACCCTTTTTTTTTGTTGGGGGAGGGGAGGGGAGGGTTGTTTGCCTCAGGGCGTTTTTCTTTCCCTCTTTCGCTCCTCCTCTCTCTTGCGCCTTCCGCGTAATGCTAAGTATGACTGGTTTTCTTCGTGCGTCGTTTTTTTTGTTTTCTTTTTTGATGTGGTGGTGATGGTGGGAAGGGAGCTGTGCCGTGTGTTGAGAGCCGAGGCTGAGTGATCGCCTCTCCTTTCTTCTCTCCCTCTGGCTGTTCTTTTGATTTTTTTTTTCGCGAGAAGCCCTGGTGCGCCGTGGCGTACATGCGTGCGTCTGCTCCCGCGCCAACAGCCCTCAAGACTTGCGCAAATCGTCAGACGTCGCGCGAGACACAGAAAAAAAAGGAGGAGTGAAGAAAAATGGGGTGGAAGACTGAAAGGGACATCACAGCAACGCCCATACCACACACCCTCTATCGCGTGCTAGCCTTTGTTTTGTTGTTGTGTGTTCAAATATTTTGAAAGCTAAGAGCGAGCAAAAAAAGGCGAGGAGAACGCTTCACGTCACCGGCATGCCCCAGCTTCTCTCGCCTACTCGCTCCGTTTTTACACACACATAATATATATATATACCTATACATGTGTGCCTGTGTGCGTTCACGACGCAGATGTACACGTGCATGTCCCTGTGATGGTGTGTCCACGCAATCGCGCATGGGTGCGGGCGCCCACGTTGGCGGCTGCCTATATCGGGAGATACATCCCCGACTAATTCCATTGATGTGCCTCCCTCCTCCCCCGCCCTGCATCTCTGGCCCCCTCTCCTTCTCGCCCTCTTGGCCGTTTCTCTCTCACACACACACACCGCTCAAGCCTCACCATCCAACCCACATCCTTGATATTAGCCGTTTCCGTATTAGTGGTTGTCGCTCTCTCTGTGCGGCATCCCTTACCCTTTATGTGCGCACCGCAAGTGAACTGTGGAGTCTCAGGGATCGAGGAGTAACGTACAGAAACGGCGGGAGGCAGAGCAAAGCTGACGGGAACGCCGAGGCCATCGAGCGAAGGGGTGCTTGGAGGCTGCGCAGGAATGATTGCACGCGCTGCCGCCTCTTCTTCTCGAACTCTTCCTCCTCCGCCCCTTTTTTCTGCTCAGGGGTGTTTTGCTGTGTGTGGGGGGGGGGGTGAGGGCACTCCCCAGCAGGAGTGGATCCGATCCTCCTCCGCCATCTCGGGCGCTTCTGTGTGTGTGTGTGTGCGCTTCGCCTCTTCGTGCAGGCGGCACACTCGACTTCTACAACACCCCTCTCAGCATACTTCTGCTCCTCTGGCCAGGCTAGAAAAGGAGGAAAGGGGGCCCATTGAGCTGATCGCCACTGTTAACACACCCATTCGCTCTTTGTCCCGCTCTCTCTTGTTGGACGGCACGATTTCTCGACGCGGCGGCGGCGGGGAGTGCCTGCCTATCTGTCTGTCTCTCGGTGTGTACGCGTGGGGGAGAGGAAGGAGGGGGTGCTCTAGTGCTTCATTGCTTCTGTATTACCACGTTTCTTATTATATTTTCGATTGCCTTTTCGCTTTGCAGTTGTCGCTGTTGTGCTTTGGTGTGCACCTCACTGCTTCTCTAATACCCCCCCACACACACACACATGCACATGCACATGCACGCATATATATATTTATATAAACACACACATTTTTTTCGGTGTCGTCTTCGCCACTTTCACCCGAGTCTTACCCGCATCTGGTTTCTTTTGTTGCGGACCACTCACAGGTGTTCGTGCGTCTTCACGAACTTGTCCGCACCGCAGGGATCGGTTGTACCGCTGCCGCCGCGGTCACAGAAGTGGCGCTATGATCACCTCTGCCTTGTGGTTGTCTTGCTCGTTTAGAAGAGCTGCACCCCTTTGTCGGTTCTGACTACGTCTTGTTCTTACGCGGCGACCGCCGTGCACCTTTCCGTCCCCCCCTTCACACGCAAACACACACGCACGCACGCACAAACGCATACACTCACACACAGGCTTTCCGAGCTGTAGCTTTGTTTGTATTCTATCCGCCGCGACCTCTCTCTTTTCGTTTCTTCTACTGTCATGTCGCGGTACCTTGACCCCTTTGTCTCGGATAGCAGCTATGCAACGCCGCTGCCGCAGCAGCCGTGTGAGGCGGCCCTGTGGCGCGCAGTAACGAGTCTATATGAATACTCCGCATTACCAGCGCCGCTGAACGTGGGCGGGCCTTCCACAGCAGCTTTGTCAGAATATGCAGTGCCCACTAGTGGTAAGCGAATCTCCGCAGTGGAGGTGTTGCAAGACAGCGCTCCAGCAGAACGTGATGACTTTGCTGTGCCGTGCGGTGGCTTCTACGCCACTATGTCACCCGTAATGGCGGACAAGGCAGCCTCGCCACTGAGTTCCTCCTCTCGATTCACAGCGCCGAAGAGCTCACCGCTTGCCCCGTCTGTGGCGGTACCTTTGGCGAATCTACCGGCTCTTGCCCAACAACGTTCACCGGACGCGCCCGCAGTGGCACCGCTGCTGCCTCGCACCCGCCCTACCAGCACCTGTAGCGTCCATGACGATTCGCTCGCCAGGGACTCCACAGCCAGTTACACCCACGCCACCTGCTATCGCTTGCTCGAGCCGGTGCGCGCGCTGCTCACTCAGTTTAACGCGGATAATCTCTTTGTCGGTGCCAGCGTTGTGGACTTGGCAGTGCAGCACCCCCTTCCCTGCCTCCGCCTAGAGCTGGTGCGACTGTTGCTGACGTTTAAGCGTTGGAACTGGTCCATGTGCGCACCGGTGGCCGTTGCCGCCGGTGTGGGGGACATAGATGTCCTGGAACACCTGCTCTCCGTCGAGGAGCTGGAGCCCAACATGGGCTTTCCCCTCACGGTCGCCGTGCGGTGCTCTCAGCATGAGCGCGTGCTGCCCTTATTGCTCTCTCATCCTCGCATCAAGCCCAACTACGGCGATGCCTTTTACGTGGCCGTTGCCACTGGGAACACCGGTGCCATGCACATCCTGGGCGCTGCGGCAGGGGTCGATGTGAACGGCTTTGCGCACAGCGAGGGTACGTCGGCACTCTTGCACGCACTACGCCAGCTCCTCATATGTAGCGTCGCTGAGGGGGCAGCACGCCAGCCATCGACAACTGACGCTTCCGTGCCACTACCTAGTCGGAAGCCCCGACACGCCATCACACCGCCCTCCTCGCCTCTCCCTTCCACGGCGGAAGAGAGGGCAGCTACCATCTCCCTGCTCCTCGCTGGGCGGACTAGCAGTGCTGCCAAGGCGAATGCGACGCACGAATCTCTCAGTCTCCTCTCCGGTAAGGCAGATAGGAGCGATGCAGCGCCCTGCACTGTAGCAACGATCTCTGGAGGCACGTCCTCTGCGGCGGTGTCCTCAATAGCCGCGGCGCTGCCAGGGCAGCGCGACAGGGCGCTTGCCAGCGGTGAGTCCGCCGTGAGGGTCGTGGGCGACGGGCACGAGGCCGTTACAGCGTCGGTACATGAAGAGAAGCAAAGCGCGGCGCACACCGCCGGATTTCGGCAAGACACCAGAGCTCATCTCCCGTGCACGGCGCAGCACTGGCAGGCCGTGTTTCTTTATCTGCTCAACCACCCTGCGATCGAAGTGAACGCCGGCTTCTACACGACACCGCTGCAAATGGCCGTCTCTTCGGGTAACGTGGAGGTTGTCGCGTGGCTTCTGCAGCACCCGCATCTTCGTCCAAACCGCTTGCCGAGGGCGGCCGCAGTGCTCCGCGACTCGTACTACCTTCTGCGGCGGCAGGTGCTCTCCAAGGATGCCCTGAAGTGCGTTGTGGCAACTCCAGTTGAGATGGCAGTGCAGCTGCATCAGCGGGAGGCTTTCAAGCTGCTTGTCCGTGACCAGCGCGTTCGAGTGCCCGGGCAGCTCACCATGCACCTGGAGCGACAGGCGTGGAACGCGGAGGCCATTCCGTACCTGACGATCCTCGCGCAGCACCGCGCTCACTGGGAGGGATGGGGCTGGCGTCGGCGTCGCCAGTGCGTGCTCATTGCTACAGCAGCCAACGTTGTCGTCGCGCTTTGCACCTGGGCCGTGTGGTGTGCGTGGTATGATTCCCTGAGGGCGTGCGGAGTTGTGCTACTTGGCACGCATGCAGCACAGGTGGTCATGAGCGTCGCTCTCTTTGTGTGGGAAACCTGCATGACTGGGGCCCCCTCTGGTGCCGGGCGGCCGCCGGCCGCCAAGCCGGTCCCAGTGCTGGCGGCTCTCGTGCAGCACCGAGTGCCAACCTGGCCGGGAACCTGGCGGTGCGGCGCCGCGGCGGTGCTTTTGCTCTGTCCGGGTATGGTGCCTCTTCTAGACCTTGTGTGTGCGTGGAATCTGTTCGAGGTCCATCGAAGCCGGCAACCTCTGCCCACAGCCGTGCGCACCGGAGGTGCGGCGCCAGCGATGTCTCCGCAGCATCGGCCTGCGGGCCCTCCTGACAGCTCTGCCAGAGGCAGGGGCTCGTCGAATGATTCCCGTGAGCGAATCGATCGCGCCCGGGGTCACTCGCGGTGGTTCTCATCCACCAGACATGAGAAGGCCGACTTGTCCGCCGCGTCGAGTGCCTCCAGCCACGATAGCCTCACGGATGCGCCGTGCGCGGCAAGCGTCGACCGCGGAGAGAGCGACTCTCATCCCCCGGCTGCGACGGCGCGCGCTCTGCGGCCGGCGATGGTCGGCGGCGGGGTTCAGAGAAGGTTTCATACCCTCTGCAGCGCCGCAGCTGCGGCACCAGTGGAGGGTGCGGTGGCAGGCCCTGCGCACACTGCAACGACGAGTGCGGCTGGCCAGGCTGCTGCCTCGAGCAGCGAGCTTCTTTGCCGCAGGAGCCCATCTTTGACGACCAACGGCATCAGCGCTCGGCCATCAATTCATCGCCGCGATTCGTGGGTGATGCCTGGTCGCCCCTCTCGCTTTGCCGCCTCCACGGAGTACCACGCCCCGGACCTGACCTTGCGTGCGTTAGCGTATGTCACGTACGATCGGCTACTTGTCGCACCTCGACTACTGCTCTCCTGCGTGGGCATCTTTATGTTCATGTTCATGGCCTTCCCCTCCAGCCCGCCAGCGGCGTTCTCGCCGGCGGCTGCGCTGGTTGGGAATGGCTCTACAGTGTGGATGGAGGGAGCGCCGCCGCAGCCTCTGTTTGCCATCGCCACGCGCTCCATCTTTACCATCTACTACTACGATCATTCTTTCTTCAAGGCGCCCACCGGGGCGGCTGCGCTGGAATCGAAGGCGAGCCTCGCC
The DNA here is from genome assembly GCF_017916325.1 of Leishmania martiniquensis. Classification (NCBI taxonomy): domain Eukaryota; phylum Euglenozoa; class Kinetoplastea; order Trypanosomatida; family Trypanosomatidae; genus Leishmania; species Leishmania martiniquensis. The sequence continues at coordinate 294,795 of NC_090160.1, forward strand.
ACTCTACCGCGTTTTACCATAGCGATGGGACTGGTGGGCCTCTGCGGTCTTGTCGCATCTACCGTGAGTGGCGCGGCGCTGCTTGTCATGGCCACCTCGCTGCGCACCATCACAGCGCAGTCCTGCTTCACGAGCTCGGGCGACATGGACAACAGTGACGGCAGTCGCGGTGGCGACGATCATGCGCTGCGCCATGTTGAGTGGAGTGGGTCTCGCGGCGCCGGTCATACGCGCGGGTACTAGGCCATGTAGGCTTGTCGCGGCCGTAAGAATCGCGGTGCAAGACACGGACATGCTGTTGACGGTGGCAGAGGAATCGTTCGACGCGGCATGAGGGCCGGTGTGCGCGCGCTACGCGAGCAGTGGTGTTTTCGAGCGATCCAGCAGAGGATGTCGCTGCAACCATACCTCGGGAGAAGAGTGACAGCGAGCCACGGAGCGTAGCGTGGCAGAAGCGGTGCCGATTCATGGATTCCTGGGACGTGCACCGGAGACATGCGGTTATCTATGCATGCCGGTGCCAAGGGGGTCCCCAGCGCACTGCCAGAACACAAAGGCAGGAAAAGCGATGAGATGGGGACCGGCTCTCTGTCTGCCGTGTGGACGCGGCATGATAGCCTATCTGTCTGACGACCCCTTCTCCTTTCTGCTCCGTTGAGGTTGGCGCGCAGCGACGTTGGCGTGGTGTGTAAACGTGCCTCTCCACATCCTCAGTGTGCATCCTTCTCTTCTCGCCTTCTCTCTTTGCTCTACCAACAAGACCATACAGGCTCAAGCCATGCTTCACCGCCACAAGCTTCTCTCTGTGCCGAGGCGTCTGGCAAAGCTCCGCAGCTCTCATATTGACCCCTGTGCTGTCCGTGCGCTGGGCCCGATTTTGCGACCAGCGCTGCGAGCACAGTCGTCTTGCACATGCCTCTCCGCCGCGTCGTCAGTTGCTGTATCTCGCCGCTGGCGCTCAACTGGGCTGCCGTTCAGTGACACTCCCAGCCCAGGCTCTTCACAGGCGAAGGCGCCGTCCAACAATGCAGCTGCAGCGTCCACTAGCCTCGCTGCACACCACGGTGCCACTGGCTCTACCACCCCTGTGGCGGAGCAGCTGAAGAGCCTCTCGCCGGAAGATCGGCAGCGCATCATCGCCGCCTTGCACGCACCCGAGAAGGAGAAGAGCTCCGTCATGGGTGGCAGCGGCATCGGCCCAGCGGATGGAGACATGGTAGCGGCTTTCACCTGCAGTCCCTGTGACTACCGCATGGTGAAGCGCTTCAGTAAGCATGCCTACACAAAGGGCATCGTCATTGTGGAATGCCCTAACTGCCGCGCGAAGCACTTGCTGGCCGACAACCTTGGCTGGATGGAGGACACGGCCGTCAACATTGAGGACATCTTGAAGGCAAAAGGTGAGAGCTTCATCCGCATTGGGGGAACGGAGGGCGACTACCAGGTAATGATGGATCCAGCAGAAGCTGCGTCTCCCACGTGAGCCGCTGTGGCGCAGCCGTAGAACATGTCGCGCGCCGGCTGACAGAGAGCGGGGGTAAGCTGAGTTGCCCGCTCCGCAGACCTCCCTGCCCCTGCTCCCTCCCTCAGTAGGCGCTGCTGCAGAACGCTTCGATTCTTGCCTGTTGCTACTGCGCAGACTTCTCATCCCACCTCAACTTTGCCTTCCCGCTCACCAGCATATACAGGTCCCCAGTCTGCAAGGCCCCCCCTTCCCTCCCTCCCTCCCTCCTCCTCTTCCCTTGACTGGCGCTCGTCCACCTGACATTCCTTCCCTCTCTCCCTTCGGCAGGGAGCCTCTTTGCATGCTGTTGTCTGCCCATCCCGCGCCCTCCCGCGCACGCTAGTGCGAATCCTGCGGCACAGGCTCCTATGCGCGTGCATCAGCCGCCGCACGTACTAATGCCGTCTTTCCTCCCTCCCACTCGCCGCTTATGCGAGGGCGCGCGTCTGCGTATGCGCGCTGTGAAATCTATAACAGGCGCAGGTCTTCTAAAAGAGTACGTGATAGAATGCTTCGGAGGAGACCGATGAGGCGCCACGGGCGTCGCACCGGAAGAGCGTCAGCGCGCACGCTTCTGTCAGTGAGCGACAAGGCGAGGTGGAGGGCAAGCTGCGTAGCTGCTTGTGATGAGGAGTACCTTGCCAGCGTCCTCAAGACCGAACCAGCGGCGGGCGTGGTCATTCGCATAAGGTTCGTCTTGTGCGGAGTGTCGCCCTCCCGGAGAAAGCGGCTCTCGCTTACTTTGCCGTAACGTGCAAGCTTCCCCTCTTTTCTCCCCCTCAAGGGGCCTGTGTGCGTTGCACGCGTCCCCCTTTTGCCGCCGCAAGCGCCTTTGTCTCCATCCCTCCCTTCCCTTCCTTCCCCTCCTCTTTTTTCTTTGTTCCGCCTTCCCCACCCGACGGCTCACTTGCCGGGTGCGCCATCGCAGTTGCGGTATAATCCCCCTATCCAAGCGTGCGGCCGTCTCTCGTGACGACACAACTTCAGCGTAGGTGCGATAAGAGCCGAGAAGAGAAGTGAAGCTGGAATAAACGAAAGTGGGCCAGTGCGAGTTAGTGAGTGAGGCCGACATCGCAGGTGAGTGCCACAGTCTAGCGCGCGCATACGCAATCACATACAGACACAGACACCGGCAGGCACACAGACCACTGACGTACGCGCTCTTCTTTTTTGGAAGGGGCGGCTCTTTTGTTTGCAAAGGTGTGGTCAACGCGCGTGTGTCCACGCGCCGCGATCTGTTACAGGAGAAGTCGAAGCGAAACAGACGGGTTCAAAAGCTCACACACACACACACACACACAAACGGGCATAGACCGCAAGTGAGTCTCGCGGACTTCTTGCTCGCAACTTCTTGATAAGCAGCCAATCCTTCCTTCGTTCTCCCCCCTCCCCTAATTTGTGCTCGTGCGCGCCTTCTCTCTCTCTCCCCTCAGCGACCGTTCCCGAGTTTCCTGACTGCTTATCCTTCGCAGGATCGCACGATAGGCCGGCTTGCCTTTGACTGAGACGAGACGTGGGGAACGATTGCGTCTCTGCCGTCGTCGCCTTTTTTTCTTTCCTCCACTGTCTCCCTCACTGTCTATTGCTACTCTGCGTTCTGAGTCTTCTCTGCAGCAGTTCTCTTCCCCTTTGCTCGCCTGCCTCATATCTGCGTGCCCGCTCACAGACAGAGGCGCTGCGCCACTGAGGCACAGACGCAGAGGGGCAGGCGTGCAGAAATACGCCAAGGTGGGCGCCGAAATATTCCCAGCGCGCCGCAGCTGCCACTCCTTCCCACTAACACGACGGCGGCGCCCACGACTACCTCCAGTAAAGACGTAGGCACGTATCTTCATTTCTTAGCTTTTCCTCCCCTGATTGCGTGCTGTCAGCATTTCATGCAGCTTCGAAGAGAAACGTGCAAGTCTTCTGTCTCCCTCTCCGTCTCCCTCTCCGTCCTTCCATCCCCCCGTCTCACGCCCTGACCATTCCCATTTTCTTTTGCAGATCTATATATCTACCTATCTATATAGATATAGATAGGGATCTGTTTCTTTTTTTCTGGGCCTCATCAAGCCACTCGAACACGCACACGCAGACGCATCACCCAACGCCGCACCGTATCACCAACTGTTTGCTGCCTCTTCGGCTGCCGTTCTTTTTTTTTTCGCCGTCTTTTTCCTTGGTTGCCCCCCCCTCCCCATCAACCTTCTCGTTTGCACTCCGATCCTCCCGACCGGCACGAACAGGCGAAAGAGGACAGACGACAGCATCCTCGCTTCTTTTTTCTTGCTGTTGTTATGTTCCCCTTCATATCTTTGTGGTCTATCTTTCACTTTTCCATTCCCCTCCCCCTTTTCTTTCTCTCTCTCTGTGACAGCGACTTCCCCAGCATCCACACTTACGCCATCGTTTCGTTTGGTTCGCTCGTTTCTTCTCCCTCTGCTCAACGGCTCCTGAGCTTATAGTGCATAGAAAGCGAAGAGGCAGCCACAGTCGCACACAAAAAGGGAGAGTGAGAGTCACAAGTGTGCGTGTGTCTGCGTGTAATACTTTGTCTGTAGGGACCTTCAGAGTTTCCAAGTCCGTTCCACATCCCCTGCCTCCCACTCCCCCCCCCTCCACTGCCCCAACCATAAAACCCTTCACGCTCTCCCTGCGTTCTTTTATTCGCTCATTCTTTTGTGACTTCATCGTTCGCTCTCCGTGCTCGTGTGTGTGTGCGTTGCATCATACATCCTCGTATTATTACTTTGTGTAAATTTGTATTCTAGTAGCACTGATAGACGCGCACAGAGGCACGCCTGCAGGCATACGTACAAATACGCCGTTGTGTATCGAGAGACGCCCATCGGCATCGCGTTCTCTGTAGTGTTGCTCTGTAGCCCTTCTCATCGCCGCCTCTGCTTCTCTTTCTCGAGTCACTGCTCGCTTTACATCTTTTTAATTATTGCTATTCGGCTCTCTTCACGCAGGTGGTGAGTGCGCTGTGACACAATAACGCTCGCTTCCGAGGTTGCCGCAACGCAGGGCATATATAGAGAGAGAGAGGGAAAGCGTGAAGCGGCGAAGAAGAGAGGCGGAACGCTGTCAAGGCGCAGACTGTGTTCATCAACACGCCTTCGCCCAGCCCTATCGTTTGCTCTGGACTTCCCTTCCGTTTTTTTTGGATTGCCATCCCCCTTCCCTCCCCCTCTGTTGCTTCATTTGTGACGCTGTTCGGCAAGCCCCTCTCCTCTCTTCGTACGCACTCGCAGAGAGAGAGAGCGCGCAGAGGGACGACCCGCGCGTGTGTGTGCGTCTGCCTTTGTGAGGATTTGTTTAGGAGTCGAAGAAGCAGAGGACAGACTGCCGACAATGTCCACCGCCGTGTTTGAACTATTTGCCAAGCTCGCAACGGCAGCCGGTGCCGGCCCCAAAGGGACGCCGTCTGTCCTCGAGAGGGCCCCCACACAAATACTGCTGCCAACAGACGAAGAGTGTGTCATGTATGGGCAGAAGAAGCCGATCGTCTTCTTTTACGAGCCGCGAGGGGCGCAGCAGCTCGCCAGTGGCGCGGTGGAGGGCAGCTCTGGACCTGGTGCCGGCGCGGCTCTCAACTCAAGCAGTCGCGCCAGTTTCTCACAAGGGTGGCCACCAGAGATCTCTGCCGCGCAGCTGGCGGCCCCTGAGACGTCGGTGCACGCGCTCCGCGTGACGAACGCTGAGGATGACCTCCACAAGACACTGTCAACGCAGGAGGTGTGGGCTGACTGGCCGCAGACCATCCGTGGTTGGCAGCTCTGCCCCATGAGTCATCTGTGCGCCGTGGTGCGCACCAACGGCGCAGCCCCGCACGCTTATTTGCTGGCCTCACGCTATGAGCTCGTGGGCACCTCAGCTGTGTACGAGCGCTATCTACTTTTAACGCCACCATCGAAAGGAAGCGACTGCGACGCTACACCCAGTGTTTTAACGTGTGCGCGGACTGCAGCGCACTCGGCGTCCATCAGTGTCGCTGAGTTGCGCACACTGCGGCGCCTTGCTTGTCTTTGCCGATGCTTCTGCAGCAGCAGCGCTACAGAAGCGAAGCCACGCGCCGCGGGCTCGCGCGGTTTCGGCAGCGACACGCTCGCGCCGCCGCCGCCTCTTGCCGACTACGTGCTCCACTTGGTGCCAACCTCCCTGCAGTACACCTTTTGTTTCACTGCAACGGCACTGCTGAGTGCGGCAGCCGAGGAGCGCTGTCAGTCATGGACCATGACGGCAACGGCAGTGAGCCGGCTTCAGTTCAGCTCGCGTCTTCCGTCTTGCTCCACAACCGAGGCAGCCAACACCTCCGGTGCTCTCACCGATGGCGGGCATACAACATACTTGGAATCTGCGTCACATTCGCGCGACCGCAGTACTTCGACGGTGCGCGTAGTAGAAAACGGCGGTGGCGGTGTCACGGCGAGCGCCTCTTGCGTCGGCTTCAGTGAGGACCCTCGGTCAGCGGTGTCGACGCCGGCGCGGCCGCTGCCCGTGATGACTCGAATCGATGAGCAGCATGACTCGCTCTCGGCAGCTCGACACCACGAGGACCCGAAGCAGGAGAACAGCGAAGGAGCACTGGAGGAGCGCCTCCCGCCGTCGCAGCGGTGGCGCGCCATGGCGCTTCGTCGACTGTTCGACACCTCCTTCTACGATGAGCAGGTGCCAGCCGGGTGGCGACGCTGGCGCTACGCGTCGAGCGGCATTCTGTGTCGCCCGCTCGTGATGGACTCTCTTGACGGCATCGTCCGTTACATTCACGGCAGCCGTCTCGCCTTCTACACAGCCGTCGCATTTCTCGACCGCTTTATCGCCGTCACGGTGGACCCCCTCGCCAACTTCTTCGCCTACAAGCGCCAGATCCAGCGGGCCCGTTCGCGGCAGGAGATGGACTGCCGAATGCTGACGATGCCCGGCACAAGACCCGCCGCTGCTGAGCTCGGCGCGGAGCAGTTGTACACCAGCAGTCTCACCGGCGGGGTGCAAGCGCGCGAGATCTGCAGTTTTCTAACGCAGGTCATTGTGGTGTGTATCATGCTCGGTAGCAAGACTGTCGACCTCTACCCCCCACGCATTCGTAACTTGATGGGCTGCGTTGAAGACACGGCGCCCATCAGCGAGGAGGACTTCGTGATCCTTGAGCTCCACGTTCTGCTCACGCTCGGCTTTCCTGTGCACCCGGTCACCCTCTTCGAGGCGGTGGGCGCACTCCTCACCTTTTCCACCAGCGACGCCCTCTTCAACACCCTCACGGCGTCCCACACGACGCGACGGCTGCTGGAGGAGCACCAAGACCGCGGCCATCTCGTTGACGACGTCGACCGGCTCATGCAGGAAGAGGCGGACGAGGAAGAGGCCACTGCCGTAGCAGGAAGTGCGACGCCGCCACCGAGCTCACGCGCCGCCGTGCTGACGTCGGCAGACCGATGCGCCATCAATGCCTGGTTGAGGCTGCGCCTCTTCACGTGTTTCATCTGCGACGAGTTGATCCGTGCTAACGCCGCTGGCTCTGCCGCATCATCCTCTGCGTCTGCATCCTCCGCCAGCGACAGTAGCCCGCGCCGCCATAGCAGCAGCGCCAACAGCAGAATCGCCTCTGAGGAAGAAGCAAAGGAGCAGGACGGGGAGGTCAGTGTCCTGCAGCTCTCTCCGGTGCTCGTCGCCGCGGCGGCGCTCGTCATCGCAGCCGAGCAGTTGCGCATGCCGCTCCCCGCTCCCATTCTTCGCCTTTTGCCTGCCCCCCTGCAAGCCCGCCTGCGCGAAGCCCCGGCCGTTGGCAGCAACAGCATCAGTCGCGGTAGTAATGATTGCAGTTCTGGGCGTGCCATGGCCGCATCGTATAGGAGAGGACAGCACGTGAACACGTGCGACTTGGCAGTGGCGGAGGCACACGCGGTAGGGCGTGGCGTCGGTGCCGAGGCAAGACACGAGGCGCCGACCGGGCTGCGCGTGACGGCGAGCGCCACGGACGACCACTACAAGGTCCTAATGGAGCTTTCTCTGCTTCTTGAGAGCGAGCTGAGCCGACTCGCCGACGGCGGCCTGCAGGGGCCGCTGGCTCCGTCGAGTGTACCGGCCGTGGGTGCCACGCCCACCTCGGCACATCTAGAGGTAGAGGAGGAGGAGCAGACCGGCGCGGCAGCAGCAGCGGGGTCTTCGCCCAGCGGCACCCGAACCTGTACAAATGCGACGTCGCGCGGAGTAGCAGGGCGACGAGGGGCAGCTTTCTCCTCTGCTGCGCCACCCCTTGTCCGTCCGGCGAGCGCGCGTGCCGTGAAGATGTTTGGCCGCATCATTGCCCAGGCGAAAGCGATTCACCAGAATAGCCGGGAAAGCTGTCCACCAGTGCTGCTGCACCGTTATCAGTCTCTCTTCCGGGAGGGCGGATAATAAGTGTAGGCGCTAGCGCCCCTTTCTTTGCTTTTCGCACGTGCTGGCATACAACGCCCCCCCTTTCCCCTCCTCCTCCTTGGCCCACATCCATGTGGCATGTGCGCCAGGATCGAATTCGTGCCTAGCTCCGTTGCCCCATAGGGGGTGGCGTGCCGTGACGTCTATGATGTGTGCTGCGGACATGTAACTCCTGTGGCACCTGATGTACACATTTCTTTTTTTTGCCAGCGCACTGCCTTGCCATGGATGCGCTGCATGGCGAGGCGCGGTGTCCGCGTGTGTGTGTGTGCCGAGCGGTATTCCCATCTGCCCATCCATAGATGGCTCTCTTTTTTTCTTTCTTATGATTATATGGGCTTCTCTCAGCGTGCCCGCGCTGCCCTTTTGCCTGCCAACGCGTTCGCTCAACCCACCGCTGCTTCGCAGGTCGCCTCGTGGCGGCATCCCTCCCACCCCCCACCCCCTCCAGGGACGGAAGCAGCTCAGGCCCCCATACACCAGTGGGCGGCGAGGGCGTCGATGAGGCACATCCGAGTCATGCTGACGCTGCGTCTGCCATGTGGATGGCCGCAAGGCCGCTGATCCCTCGCAGGCTCCTCCGACGCAACACCGTGCCGAACCTGACCACCAACATCCGTCTCCACGAAGGGACCTGACGTCGCTGCGTCGGAGTGGCCTCACCGTGTCGGGGTCAGGGGTGCCTTGCCGTTGGCAGGGGAGGGTGCGGCTTTCCCGCTCGGGGTGGGGTATTGCAGTCCTGAGATATCGCGCGCACTGGGGTGGCCTCCTCCCTGCTGTCAGGGCCATAGACAGACATGGACGACACGAAAATGCACGCTGCGCATCGACAGAACGGCTCCTGCGCACCCTACACAGAGGCGTCCCTCTCTCTCTCTCTCTGTGTGTGTACGTGTGGGTGCGCGTGGCTCTCGCGGGTATGTGCCATAGAAGTTTTGCATTTGGGCAAGCATGCATCGGGACCGCATAATAGTCATGTCCCTCTTCCTCTTTCACCAGTTGTGTCGTTCTTTGTGGCTCATGGATGTGTGCCGCTGCACTGTTCTCTTCGCATGTAAGTCTGTTTGTTTTGTGTGTGTGTGTACGTGTCGTGCTGCTTGGTCGACACGCTCTCTCTCGCCACTCTTCATCTCCCCCTCCTCTGCCCCCTCTCTGCGCGCGCTCGCGGATACGGAGGAGAGAGGGTGGGATCGGGCGCGCATGAGCGCATCGAAAGTGGGAACATGTTTGAGTAGAATAGCCAAGAAAATCCTTTCCGTCTACGCGTGCGCGCGCGCACGCGTGTGCGTTGAGTCTCTCTGCAGTCACACAGCTTCTGCGTCTTTTGTCTCGTGCTCACTCTCTCACCCGGGGAACTCCTTCGTAGATGTGTCCTTCTTGTGGCTACGAATGCTGCCGCTGCTATCCTTGAGTGCCCACCGCCACGGCGGCGCACCAGACGAGTGGCAGGGCGAAAAGCTGCGGAGAGGAGACTGGCGTGGTCATGCATCGGTGTCGTGTGGTTAACCGATCCTGCGCCTCCCCCCTCCCCTTCTTCCGCCTCGCAGGGAGATCTGTCGAGCATACTCCTTGAAGACATGCGAAGGCTGCTTGGCTTTTGTGCCTGTTGCTCGTTCATGTGTTCGATGGTGCCACTCCCCTGAACTCCCCCTCTCCTGTCTTCTTCCCACACGCCTCCCCCGTTGCATCCCCTGCGACAGCGCCTCGAAGTATGGTGCGCGTGCGTTTGTGCTGCGTGCCTGCTTGCGCTCTCCTTCCTCGGGCCACTCAAGCCTCGACACCACCACCCCTCCCCTCCCCCTCTATTCCTCTCCACAAGAGAGGATGACTATGTGGCAGGGACCCCTCAGCGGCGACAGAATGCCTCCGCGAAAGACTTTAGGAAAGCCTGGGCCCCGCCCCCTCCCTCGCCGCAGCCTCTCCCTCCGCTCTCCCACTTGAACAGTTGCATGCGTGGTGGATTCCTTCACCCTCTTCCTCGCTTTTACCTTGCAACACTGACTGAAATGTGCGCCCTCAGTGCACACATGCGCGTGTTGGCGCATCCCTTCTCTCCCCCTCGATGATACGTGGCGGACAGACTCGCCGGAAAGCTCGGAGGCTCGGCCGGCATGAATGACTCCAGCTGCTTCCCTCCTCTCTCCCTCTTAGATGCTCGCGATAGAGGAATGCGAGGCTCGCAGCGGCAGCAAAGACGCCTGCTGCTTTTTCCTCTCTTTGGGTTTTGCCCAATCCCTCCCGCTGTCGCTACAACGGCGCACGTCAAGGGGCGGTGCGGAATAGAAATGAGGCGGCAGCAGCATCAGCAATGGTAGGGTCACACAACCAAGATAGCGGAGGGGAGAGGGGGAGCGCAGCACTGTCGACAAGACGTGCACAGCACGGCATATATGCGCCCCCTTCCCTTTCCTCCTTTCCTCTACACGAAAGAAAAAGACGCCGTATGCCGCAGGTGTCGGTGATGTGTGTGTGTGTGTGCCAATTCATCAAGAAGGCGTTCTGAGGAGTTTGAAAAAAAAAACATTTCCTCCGCTCTTCTTCTGCCTCCGCCTTTAGGCTCGCCGCGGTGACTCCGTCGGCTATTCGTTCCGTTTTTGCTTTTCGAGTTTCCCTCCCATAACGGCGTGTGCACCGAAACGTGTCGGGGGGAGGGCACACACTGCGTCCCTCGCCTGACGGCTGAACGTATGTGCCAACGAGTACGAATGAGGCCCGGACTCGGCGCGCTACTCGGCTGGCGCCACTCTCACGGCTTTCTCGCATCGGCGGGCAGCACATGGGCATTCTCTGCGTTCCTTTGTTTTCGCCATTATCAGCCTGTCCTCTCGTGTCGCATGCGAGGGCTGGCCGCAGACTCCGTCAGCAGGTGTGTAGGTGCTCTGTGTCGCTCCTCTATGTGGCGTTCCTCCCGACTTCTCTTTTTTTCGCAGCCGCCTCCCTTCTGCATTGCGTGTTTCTTCGCCCTCTGGGAGGAGTGCGACGCCAGGGCAAGAAGCAGAGGCGCGCCAAGGCGGACTCGAGAAGGGGCGGTTAGAGTGTGACACAAGCGTGTTGGGTGCAAGTGAACTCTTGTGTCGGCTCGGCAAGCTGGTGTGCTTGCTTGCCGACATTGGAGAGAAGCGTGTCCCCCATGAGGGATCATGCTTGGGATCTCTTGACTTCAACACCAAGCCGTCCCCTCCCTTTCTGCGCTCACCCTTCCGTGCGTGTCTCATCCCTTGACGTGTTTAGGTATGCCCCTACGTGGCGGCCTATGAAGAACCTCTGACGTCTGCTGAATCGTCGCAGCCGAAATAAATATATTTTTGCTCGCACATAACATTCTGTCTCTCGCGCGCTATCAGCCTGTGTGTCGATTTCCCTTTTACTTTCCCTCCTTCCCTCTCCCTATAGTTGCACGCATGCCTGATTGCTCACGTACATATATATATATGCGTGCGTGTATGTGCGCATGATGGCAGCACCGCTGACTGCATGGCTGCGGCACAGGAACGCTGCTAGCGACCCTATGCGCAGGCGGTGGGCAGTAAAAGCGTACGTACCGGGGGGGCTCCTCCGCCGTGGCGACACCCTGGACATATTTGCCGTACATCAAGCCCGCTAGCCACGCCGAGGGGTGTGGGCTGCTGCCGTTTCTCACCTCTCTCGAACTGGCGGTGCTGAGTCCCTAAGATCACGCTGAGGCAAACGACGCGGTGGTGGCAACCGCCTGCGCGCTTTTTGACGATACCCACCCACCCTGCTTCTTCTCTACCATCTCTTCATTATCTGACTACCTTTTTTCTTCTGCGCCTTCCTTGTCTTCCAACAACATCCCCATTGCCGCCTATCATGCTGCGCGTACGGCCTACTTTCCTGCCCTGGGATACCCTGTCTCGACGCGCATGCATGCATATGTAACACCCACCTTGTACGCATGCACTCAACATTATTGTCCGCCTCCTCACGACACAAAAAACAAGCACGGCTCTCTCCCTCTTCCTACTGCACATCCTCATGACCACTACGGCAACTAAGAATGACGTCCCCGTTGACGTCACATGGGAGGATCAGCGCCACATCTGCATATTCTCTCGCCTGCACCGCCGCGTGCTGGCGCTGAACCGCCGCCTCCGACTCCTGAGAGACGACATTGAAAAACTGGACGACGCCAGCACCGAGGTTATGATCTGCGACAGTGTGAAGTATGTCTTTGGCGAGGCTTTCGTCGACGTTGAGTGCGACCAGGCTGTAGACCTGCTCGATGCTGAGAAGCGGCGCATGGAGTCGGAGAAGGAGGAGGTGGAGGCGGAGCTGAAGGATCTGGATGCGGCACTGACGGAGCTCAAAGCGCAGCTCTACGCCAAGTTTGGATCACAGATTTACCTGGAGGAAAAGTGACAGGGGATGATAGAAGAGCGGCGGGGCGCCACCTCACCAATGATGTGCGGCGTAGGGGTGTCCTCGCGCGTGGCCAAGGATAGAGACGCGAAAAGGGGCAGGGCGGAGTGAGGTGAGGATACGCGAAGGCGAAGCGCACCAGCCGTTGTGCCCATCAGCGGCTGCCTTGCTGCCCCCCTCCCCATTGCCATCTCGCTCCGTCACCCGGTCTTCTCCCTACGCCACCACGGCCACATCTCCTCTTCTTACTTCTAGCTCGACCTTAGATGCGGCAATGGGTCGGGGCTCTCTTTCTGTATTGGTGCGCGCCGCTACGGGGCGGCTTTCTCCTGTCGCCGGCGTCACTCACCCCCGTCTCCATGTACGTGCACGAGTGAGTGAGTAAGGATTGAAGGCGCGCACCATTCTTCATAGATTCGTTGTTCGCGTGCAGATATGTTTGTTTGTGTAGGTGTGACCCCTGAGCCCCTCTCTGGCTGTGTTTGGCTCTGTGTGTGTGTGTGTGTGCATGTGCCTTTAAGGTGCCGATACACGTAGGGAGAATAGTTCTTTCTTCCCACTCCCACGTTGCTCCCCGCAAGGTGGCGTAAGGCGACGCAAAACAAAAAACGAAGAGGCGCGCGGAGGGGTGTGCAGGTAAAGCGTTGACGCTTTCTCGTGCGAATAAGAGAAGTTGGTAATAGGTGGTGGTGGAGGGAGGGGGGGCGAAATGAGGGAGGCTCGGGTGGTGGTGGTGGTGGTGCGAAGGCGTGCACAGGAGGGCAAGACAAGAAACAAGGAGGAGGCGCGACCTGGCAACTGAAAAAGCAGCGAGAGGGGGTGGGGGAGGTGTGTTCCTTCTCTCTCTCTTTGGGTGTCTGCCTTCCATCATTCAATGTGTTTGGCCCCCTTTTCCGCCCCCCCTCTCTTCCCCTCTCTTCCCCTCTCCTCCTGTTTCGATGAAGGAAATCCGCCATACACAGGTCAACTGCGGGGGGGAGGAGGAGGAGGAGGGGGGTGCCCATGCGCAAGGAGGAAATCGGGTAAGCAGAGCCTTGCCAGCAATCCATCTCGCTCTGCCGATACTCCCTCTCTTTTTTGTGTGTGGCTACTGCTATTATTGCCATCGTCTTGATGCTGCGCAGGCTCTTTTCACCTCTCTCCGCATGAGCGTCCTCTCCACCCCCTCCCGTACCGTTCGTATGCGTGTGCGCTGCTCTCGTGGCTCATTGACCCGCGCCGCGAACGAGTGGAACGCGCGCGTGTCCTCCCCTTTCTCGCCCTGTCTTCCCTCGTATCTGTTTCTTCCTACTGCTGGTTGCACGCGGACCTCTGTCCTTTCGCACCCCTAAACTCCCGCTTACACAACCCACACCAGGCGGAGCCAATCATTGTGCCTGTCTCCCGCCGCCTTCTCTCTTCGCACACACACACATACACAGAGGCGCAGGCTATCGACGATTCGCGGAGGGCCATCACAAAAGAAAAGTGCGGCATCATCATCATCACTGCGAGGCCAAGTCGTGCAGGAAAAGAAAGAGAGAGGGCGAGAGAGAGAGGGGGACGGTTGACGAGACAACGGCACAGAGGAAGTCGCTCAATAGTCTCACCAGTAGCGCACAAAAAGGGCAGGGGATCACGCGTGAAGGGTGCACTTGCCTTTGGTCGCAGCGGAGGAGAGGGTGCGCCGGTGTGTGTGGGTGGAAAAATACGCCGCACCACGTCCTATCCCACTCACCGACAGCCCCACCAAATCGGCACATACAAAAAAAAGAAGAGCGTAAAAAAAAGAGGGAGGGAGGGGGGAAACCGCACACAGTGTGAGCCAATCCGGCGCGGCTTTCCGTTTCACTTTCGTTTTCCTTTGGCCTTCGCCGCTTTTTTTTTTTGCTTCGCCCGTCCCTTCTAGACTCGTATCCGTTTTTCTCTCTTCATCCGCGGATTGCTGCTGTGTATCTCTCTTGGAGTGTGTCTGTACAACTGCGTCTCGGGCCTTCATTTCCTTTCATGTCAGATTCTTACAGTTGCGCGGGCTCTGTGGTGTACCTCTACTCGCTGGTTCCTTCTGTGCCTGCTGTTGTCGACTGCTGTCGCCCGGAGTCGACTCCTGTTTCGTTCTCTCAGCCTGCCTGCCTGCCTCCCTACCTCCGCCGCCGCCGCCGCCTCTCTCGCCATTATCACCTCTGCCCTAGTCGACGGCCCTTACATCCCTCGCAACCACCCTCGATCCCCTTTGCCCTTGGCCCGCAAATAGAGGAGGTGCTCCTATCCCGTTCTCTGCCTTGCCCGATTCCCTCTGCTGCGCTCTCCTTCGCTCTCCCTCACAGTGCTTCTCAAGCTCCGTTTGCGGGGCACTTCTTCCCTCAGCATCTGCGGTGACATCTGCGGATTATAGGCGGGGGGAACTTCGGTCAGTCGACCCTCGTCCTGCAGCAACTGCGGTGTTGTCGCGATTGCGGCTGGTGTTGTCGGCGCGACTGTTGACGGTGATAACGTTTCTCATCAGCCACACACACACATCAACAGCGACAACGGCATCGGCGCGCAGACCGGGGTGCCATTACGCTCTATTTCTCGATTGATGAGTGCAACAGGAGCCGCGCGTCAGCACGCCCATCGAACTGGCTCATTCACTATTAGACGCGCACACTGAAGCTGTCGCTCTGCCTGTCTCTGCCTCTCTCCCTTCCTCCTCGCCCCCTCCCCCCACCTCATCGTCCAAGTCGCCCTGTCTGTCTGTCTGTTTTCGTGGGTGGGAATTTTTTTTCGCTCCGTTTATGCCTCTGCTCTCTACGGCATCGTCGATTTCCTTTGTTTCTCTGCGTGTCGGCTGTGGGTGCGCCTGTGTGCTTCTCTTCCAGCGCTTTGGGCCTCCTCCTCCCGCTGCCCCCTCGCGCGCCTGCGGCATTGACCGCCCTCTTGCCCTCCAGGACTTCAGCACCCCTCTCCTCCAGATACGTACATCCATCTTTTTCAGGCTGATTTCTAACTCCTACCGCTCAGCCTCCCTTGCCCGGTCGTCATGCAGTACGAGAGGCCCGGTGGGGCCATGCATGAGGTGATCCGGCGCGCCTTTGATGAGCTGCGGCTGCACAACAATGCACAAGGCGCGGTGAACATCGTTACAAATGCTCTTGCCAACGCAGAGAGACTGCCGCTGTTGAAGTCGGGCAAAGACTTGAACGGAAACACCCCACCAAGCACTCCGCGAGTGCTGTCACGCAGCGATAGCGTCGTAGCGCGTGTCCGTGACGCCACTGCTGCGGTGGTTGGCACTCCTAGTGCGAGCAGTAGCAACCTAAACGGCCACGAACATGATGCGCTCCGCCCATGTGTCCGCGGGCCCTCAAGCGCGACCCGCGCGGCACCGGCAACGCCAATGCAGTGGCTCACCACCGCGAGCATTAGCGCTACAATGCCCTCACCAGCTGCCGCGCCTGGCCCCAGTGCCATCGCATCACTCCCTCCTGGGAGTGCCGAGTGCCTAAGCAAGCAACACTACTTTAATCGAACGCAGGTTCTGCGGCTGCTGCTCATTCGCTGTGAAGCCTATAGCGTCATGAAGCAACACAGTCGTGCACTGCAGGACGCACTGAACGCGGTCGAGGTGTCACAGAGCCAGTCAGCAGAGGCCTACTTTGCTGTTGGTCGAGAGCAGCGCCGGCTGTTTAACATTGCCGAATCCGCCAGCGCTTTCGACACGGCAGAGGCGATGCTGCGCTCCATGTTGCAGGCCATGGCGGCTGGCAAGCACGTTGTAGACGGGTGGATCCAGGAGACGGTGGCGGAGGAGGACTTCTGGGCGGAACGCGGCTATCAAATGTGGGAGGTGCGGCAGCTCGGCATCACGCGGCGCGAATACGAGCTGCAGGAGCACGGCGCCTACCGTACTGCTCCCTCAAGCTCGGGTAGTCCCCCGCCAAGCCCACTAATGAGCGGCGGCAGTGGGCATTGGCACGGGCGCGGCGTTGAGCAGTCGTTTGCCGGAACCAGCGCCTCATCGTTTGAGATGCCAACCATACCAAACGGCTCCGCGACAAACATCTCTTTCATCGGCGAGGGAGGCTCTGACGCCGGGACCTCTGGCGCGGGAAGCTATGCGCGCAGCCTGCTGCAGTGCGGTATGTCCTCGAACGAGCTGGCCATGTGGCGCCGGCTCGCTAATGAATCACGAGCGCTTCTTGCCATGCGCCAGTCACACACTGTGCCGTCGACGCTGCTAGGGGCAACCATGACGCTGCTGGATCGGCGCATCGCAGGCTTTCGCGGTGGACTCATCATCTCTCTAGAAAATAACTTGAGTGCGCCGCTCCGCTTCGTTGGCGCAGTGGCGCCAGACGGGCTATATCACGACTCCTTTAGCTTCCCTGACGTCATCACAAAGGCGCACTGCGGCGTCGCGATGCTGCACCCACGCGGGTGGGGCGGCTACTCCGGCTGCGTCTGCTACGAGCTGAACGAGCGCCTAAGCTGCTTCTTTTACTTTGAATGCCCGCTGCTGGGCTCTCTCAAGTGCGGTGTGCGTTTTGCTGAGCACCGCACCTCTGACCTACGCCGGGCCTACGCGGAGGTGTACAGGGAGACGAGTGTCTACGGCATCGAGGGCGGCACCACAGCGTCAGCGATTGCGCCACCGCCACTCGCCAACAGCGGCACGGCGGGCGGGCGCAATGGCTCCGACATCGGGGTCGGTATGTCGATTCGCGGCGCGACGACACCGCTCACGACGACAGTGGCAAGCATGAACGTGGCCCGGGCGGCGATTCGAACGCCGCCGTCTGGAACGTGGGTCGCGTCGCACACGACGGTGTCCGGTACGAAGCGCCCGATGAAGGCGACCGCGCGTTTGAACGGCCATCAAGGCATCGCGTTTTCGGTTTCTGAAGTGCTCGCGGTGCGCCTGCGGAGTGTGGAATTGGTGCCTGCTCTCGAGTACGTCGGTGCCGCGACGCTGAAAAAGCTGAGCTGCGTTAACCACCGCTACCGGGAGTTGATCAACAACCTGCCGCCGCCCATGTTTTACTGTGCCGGGCGGCGCTCCTACCCGGACTACTGCGTCGCCTCTGACCGGTTCAGCTCACCGTGGATTGTGCGTGATGTGCAGCCGGTGACGTGGAAGCTCGTTTTCGACGGCCGCCTCGCCGACCAGGAGGAGTTCTCGATCTCGGATGAGAGTGACATGCAGAAGCACATCCTGTGCTTTTCCGCCGACGCGCAGACGAAGGTGACGGGCTACGTCTACTTTGGCGACAAGCGGTGCCTGCAGTACATCATCAAAGAGAGCTGGATCCCGTTCAGTAACACGCTCTACATCTCCACCCCCGTCGGGCGAACCTTCGCCAGCTGCGTGGCCACGAACAACCAAACCCAGTTCACCTTGTCGCTGACGAGCAGCAGCAGTGGCAGCGGCGGCGGCGGTAACGTGAGAGGAGGCGCCGCCAAGGGTAGCGACGATGTGCTGTACTCGGCGCGCAAGCGCGTACTGCCCACCGGTGACGTCCACACACATCCTGCGCGTGCCGGAGCCCCTGTGGCGGCGGCCACAGCTATACCAACAGGGGTGGTGAATCTAGGAGGGAGTGGCGTTCATAGCCGCGGAGGCCCAGCGCCCGTCGCGCTTGGTGTAGATTCCCATGCCGTCACTGGCATTGTGGAGGGTGCTAACAGCTTAGGCGGCAGTCTTGCGAAGCGCGCCATGTCCGCTGCTGCGGCGGATGCAGCATCAGCGAAGACCAGCGGCAGCTTTGGCGGGCTGGGTGGGTTGGCCCTGCCGGTGACAACGGGAGGGATCGCTAAAGCGGCCTTTAGCTCGCCAAGCCCCATTCTCTACCCTGCTGCCGGCCAGCCATCTGTTGAAACCGTGTCCAACGGCACGGCGGCCGGAACTGCGACGGCAGTCGCCATGGCGTCTGGAAAGCCAGAGTACTACAGCATCTGGCGTTCACAACGCGTTAGCGGCGGTGCGGTCGTCGGCAGCATCGCCCCGGCGACGACGAATGGCGGCGCCGACATTGTGGCTGAGGTGAAGGTGAACCCAGTGCTCTACGGCATGGTTGCCAAGGGCTACTGCGCGGCCGAGATCACGCTATACCCCGGTGCGGATGCGATGCTGGTATCCCTCATGTCCTTCTTGATGACGCGATGGTAGTATCACGACCGAGGGATAGTGCTACTTCCGCATTGGGATGCGAACGAGTGCATCGAGCGATGGACCCCCTCCCCTGCATGCATGCCCGCCGTTTCACGCATACGCCCCTGTGCGATGCACACACTCTCGTTTGGCGCTGCCGCTACTCGTCCTCCTATTGTGTGAGCTGGTGCTCTTCACCCTGTTTTTGCTTTTCGCCCTCCTCTTGCAGATGTAGGTGGTGTGGTGTGCCTCGTGGCACGCGCTCCGTCTCGTTGCGGTCGCTGCCGATAGTAATTCTCGTGCGCTTCGTGCTCTCTGCCTGCTTCCATCACCACCACTTTCTTTGTGGTGCAGTGGTTGCCGTCAGATCGTACGGTGCAAGGGATGGAGGACTTTAGGCGTGTGCGCCAGGGAGCGAGAGAGAGGAGGAGGGGGGAGACACCTCTTCTTTGCGCGGCTGCGGAGGTATCACGCCCCCTAGCGCGAGTGTGCCTGCGTGCGTGTGTGTGTGTAGGGTGAGGGAGGGAGGGTTACCGACCCAACCCGAATACCACGCATGCAGGCAAGTGCATGTGTGTCGCCGAATCCGCTTGGATGTGTTGGTGTTTCCGCCTGTTCGGGCTGCATATCTGTTTGCGTTTTCTTTTTGTTGTTCGTGTTTTGTGTTTCTTCGAAGCCCTCCGTCTGCCCCTATCTCTGCCTTGGCAGCTTCTTTTGGGGGGGTGCTGCCCCCCTCCTTCACTTGCCCCATTTGACCACTCGCGCTGGCAGCCGCGCCCTCCTCCCCTCGCCCTTACCCTCCCCGCCTGTGCACCTTTGCTCACGCACCCTCCCTGCATTCCTCTCTCACAAGGCCCTGTGGAGTCGGGCCCCTCCCCCCTTTACGACGAGGGGCAGTAGTGGCGAGTGGAGCGGCCTTCAGGGAAGAAAATGAGAAGAGGTCAACGCGGAAGGGAATGCCGCTCCGCTCTCACCACCCACCGCTCCTCTGCCCTCGTCCGCCCCTGCTGCATCCATGGCCGGACTCTTACCTCTCTGCCCCCCCTCCCTCCACTTGCCACCCTTCTCGGCGAATGTATGCCTCATTCTTTGCCTCTTGCCCACTCCGCTTTGCTGCTGCTCCGTTCCGTCGTCGCTCCTTTCATACGAATGGCGGTGTGATCCTCCGCCCCCTCCTTCCACCTCCCCTGCCGAAGAGTGCAAAGGTCCTCACGAGCCAATCCATTTGCTCCACCTCACCAGCACCCTTATCCACACACGCACGCACACATTCATAGCGCTGCCCCACAATCACTCTGCTATTTCTGTACTCGCTGCCGCCGACCACTAGCATATCTCAGCACGTCGGACAGACACCCAGCACGGAGTGTGAGAGAAGTGCGAGGAGGGGGTCGTTGCACCACTTCCTTGTTTTGCGTTACCTTTTCCCTTGCCGTGTCTCCTCCCTCCTGCACTCAACGGCGCTAGTCATCCTGGCACGTGCGTCTGTGAGTGAGCGTGTGTGTGTGGGTGTGGGTGTGTGTCGTTGCTGACTGCGGCTGATCGCGCGTGCCTCGATACACGTCACTGCTCCTCTTTTTTTCTTCGCTTTACCTTTTCTTCCTTTGTTTTCGTGCAGTTTTCTCTCTCCCCTCTTTGACCACATAGGGGAGTCGATCGCCACGCGCCGCCGCCGCCCTGTTACCCTGTTACCCTTTTCCCCTCTCCCTCCCTCCCCCCTCTCCCTGCCTTTCCGCCTCTCCCCAGTGCTACACACACACGCACACACACACGTGCTTCCCCCTCTCCTCCCTCCCTCTCTCGCCTGCTTTTCAGATCCGCAGCGTCACAGCCGTGTTGCTCTCAAGGCGGCGGCGGTGGTAGCAGTAACGATATCAGCCGACAAATTTTCTTTCGTTCTTCCGCTTTTTCTTGCCGACTTCATTCGCTGCTAAGCTTCCTCTGTTTCTCTGGCCCTTCCTCTCGCACGCGCTCCTTCGCCCTCACGCCCATTTTTGCTGGCCAATTTGCGAAGAGGGAACGGGCGAGTCACCTACCCCGCCTACGTAAAGTGCCGACGCGTACGCATCGACCAAGTCGCTCCGGTCGCCTGTCACTCTGCTCTCGCCGTCGCCGCCTTTTCTTTGTTTTCTTCGTATGTTCGTCAAGTCGTTTTCTCCCGTGTCTTTTCTCGCTTACGCTCCACACAGAGAGAGACAGGCAGAAATCTCTAGACTTCTCTCCCAAATACACGGGCACGCACGCTGATTGAGCGGGTACCTGTGCGCGTCGTGGAAGAAACGTGTCGCGCACGTCGCTCGCGCTTGTTCCGCATTTCATCAATTCGCGTTTTCCCCATTACGCGAATAAAAAAAGAGACACAGAAAAGTGGAGCGGTGTTGGGCAGGCCTGCTCAGTGCACGGGGCCTCTCCCGACTCCTCCCCCCCAAACGCCCCCACACATCTCAGCTTCATCAACGGTTGCGCACCCGTTCGCAGAGGTGCGCCAAGTCCTTTTTTTCGCGCGCGCGTGTCTGTGTTGGATTGAGCGTATTTCATCGGCAAAAGGACAGAAAGTCCCTCCCCCTCCCCGATCAGTGCCTGTGCGCCAACACCGCGCGTACCTTCAGGCACGAGGGAGAAATGCGCTACCCTACCAACGCCACCAAACCTCCAGCGGCAACGCAGGCACTGCCAGCGCCGAAGCCCCCACTGTGTGAGGGCTGGCTGGAGAAGTTCGCTCTGTGCCGCGGCATGTTCTCCAGGAAGGGGTGGCACCAGCGCTACGCATTCGTAACTCATGAAGGTCTGGGCCTGAGTCATGCAAATCCGCGCGACAAGGGCAATTGCCTTCCTGGACAGCCGCTGAGGATGACGCATGCGAGGACGTTTATTCCATTTGCGAAGAGGCGGAATGGGGAGGTCGAATTGCAGCCGGTGTACGTGGTCGATGACGTCAGCGCCGCGCGTCACCCGGAGGTGCCGAAAAAGAGCTACAACGGCATCTGTAGCGAGTCCATGTCCTTGACAGAGGGGGGCAGCAATGGCGCCTCCACGCGCGACCTGGCGAAGACAGCCTCGATAAACAGCGGCAACAGCTGCACGTACTACTACTTTGGGCTGACCTTCGAGGAGCACCGCAAGAGGTACTTACTTTTGCTGCGCACCTCCTCACCGCAGGAGTACATCAAATGGACGACGTTTTTGCCCCTCTACGTGCATGAGGGCAGTGCATCGAGGATTGTGCCGCTGGCCCACCCGCTTGAGGTAGGCCGCCCGCAGCCGATCGACCTCAACCATAGGCGCCTGACGGAGAAGCGCGAATCGACGCTGCCGAGTGCGGTGACATTTTACCTCGACCCCGACCCATGCGCTTTCAGCGAGTATGTAAGGGTACGCCGCGCGTGCCTCGATTGGGATGAAGGTGAGCGCCAACGGCTTTTCACCACCGCCGTGGAGCGTGTGCGCTCCCTTTGCGGCAAGTCAGAGACTGCCGCGTCAGAGAGCATCGCTGGGTTGCAAGACCAGAGTGAAGAGGAGTACCGAAACGCTGTCTCCTCTCTGTTTGAGGAGCTTTCCCCGGCAGTACCCGAGCGCGAGAGCCGTTTCACGCGGAGCAGCAGAAACGATGGCCCCGAGAGTTGCTCGACCGCTATCAGTAGCCTTGAGAGGACGACGTGCAGCTCCTGCGCGGCGAAGCGGACCTCGACGCACCTTGACCCGAACGACGTCACAACCAGTGACCCAAAGACGGTGAAGAGCTCGAAGCCACCGATTTCTCGGCGCCTGCTCCCCAATGTGATCCGCAAAGGCAGCAACCCTGCAGGAGTGCGAAAAATCCAAAAGCAGCCGAGGCTGGAGAAGGGCGCCGCCACCGGCTTAGCGGGTCCACTGCGCAGAAGGCGCACAGCAGTGTAGCGGCTGCTTGTACCGTTTCTTCTCTGTGGCCGATCAGCCACGAGCAAGCGAGGTAAGGCATGCACGCGCAGCCGCAGTGCACGCCCTGCCTCTGTCGCGCCTCGGCCGCATCCTCGTCGTCAGGGACGAAACGTCGACCGCCGAGTCGGACCATGCGTGTAACGGGCGCTTCTCCTTCCTCCTCGCCCCCCCTTCCCTGCGAAGATGTGCTGCGCGATCGGCGCCTGCCGGGCGAGCCCAGGGTGGCAGTTGGCCGGCAGCCGATCAGGGCCCTCTCAGGCTCTGCACCCTGCCGGCATCCCGCGTTTCTGCCACCCCAACCGTCACCTCAAGCAGCGGTATCCCATAATACGGTGTGAAGACTCTCCCCGTTGGAGCCTGGAGGACGGGGATGGCGCGATTCGCCGCGCCATGCCGCTGGCGCCCGCATGCCCTCTTTGGATGGGAGACGCCCCCACCCCCACCCCCACCACTGTGGCTGGCCGCGCGTGGGCGCAGTGCTTGCGACCTCAGCTCTTGCGCCCTACTATAGGGCAGCGCTGTTGCCGGTGAGGAGAGGCTCGCTCTCTGCAACTTTTTCCACCGATGCCGCGGGGTGGGAGCGGGGGCCTCTGGATGGCTTGACCGCATGTGCTGCGGCACGTGGGATGCTGCTGAGTCTGTGGCAGCAGCGCCATCCTCCGTCTCTTCCCGAGCGTGCACGCGCTTCACGGGAGCGGGCGTGCCGATGCTGATCGGCTTGTCGGCAGGCTCCGCAGTGATGCCGTACAGGCGCCATGACGGCGAGCCTTGCCGGCTCAGCGCTAGCCCAGACGTGCCCGCCGACGCCAAGGACCCGCAGCCGCACCCGAGGCCCAGCCTCGCGGGCCCTTGGCTCCGCAACCCTCCACACAGAGTGGGTGCAGGAACCCAACGTGACGCAGGGAGGCGCCTGACATCGTCAGCGTGCTTTTGTTGTTAGGAAGCGATAGAGCATGAAAGCAGCGTTGGTATTAGGTGGAGGGATCAGCTCTCTCTCTCGTCAGTTTTCTCTTCTCGTTGACCCCTTTCTCTGCGGCGTTCGGCGTAGGTGGATCGCTTCGAGGAAGCAAACGGACCGCACTTCACCGACAGCGCTCCTCGGCCATCAAGAGCTTTTTTTTGTGACCCTTGCTTCTCTCTCGCCGACGACGGAGGGACATTGAAACGCCTCCCTCCCTCTGCCCCCCTCTCCGATACGGATGCACACACACCACACACACACACGCTCCCGCCTCCTACAGGCGCCACCGTCAACTTGACTGCTTCTTCCCCCCTCCCTCTCTCTCTCGTACGGTGTGGTGTTGCCGCTGCTGTTTTTTTTTTCGTTCGCCTTGGCACGTGCCACTCTGAGCCGACATTTGTTGCTGCTGTCTGTTCGTGTCTGTCTCCTCAAATGTTTTTTGTCTCTTTTCTTATTTGCGTCGACTTCGTCTATCGCAGACTCTTTCACTTCAGGACGACATCGAATGCGCCTCTCTTCTTTCTCTCTTGGGAACATGTGTGCCTTGTGATGGGGAAGCGGTGGGGTGGGGGAGCATCCCTCGCTGGACAGCATCTGAGGGATGCATCACTCGAATCTGCGCCGGGAGGACGCCAAGCAGTCCTCCCTCCCCCTCCTTATTCCTACTACGGCGAGAAATCTTCTTACTGATAGCCGGGTGAAGCACCTGCATTGCAGGGAGGTGGCAGTGATGTGTCGCTGCTGACCACCGTCATCCGGTTCTGAATGGTGTGGCAGCGGTTACAGCTGTGACAGAACACGTGTACGTCACTCACATGATAGGCAAAGTGTCCGAGCGGCTCGAACGCATCTCGTCGGCCATCACTGCTCGCTGGGTAGCGAGAGTCTCAGCCACTGTGATGGACGCGCCATGTGAGGACTGACATAATGGGAGGGGGCGGCTGCGCGGCGACTTGTAAAGCGGCGTGTGGGTAGAGAGTGTAAGTTGAGGGGCTGTTCTCGAATGGCCGAGTCGGCGCATAGCCGCAACGTGTATCTCTGCGACTGCTTCGTACCCACGCGAGATAAGGCGTGTGTGGCAGCGACAGAGGGGCATCGTAGAGGTTTACGGCCACGAATACGTCAGAGGAGAAGCGGGGAGGGGGTGGACAAACAAGCAAGCACGTTCTTGTAGTGATGAGGCAGCGGAGGTGAACCTCTCGCCGTCCTGTCTTGACTTTTTTCTGCGTCCCCCCCTCTTCCCTCCTCTCCCCACACACGCACACTTTTTGTCTGTTCCCCCCCTCTTAACCTTTTTTCGTTCGATGAACGGCAAACGAAAGGGGGCGGAGCGGAAACCAAAGCTTTTCGATGGAATGTGCTCGCTCATCAACCGCCATAAGGCTCAATCTGTTCTGAGGTGGGCCGTGAGAATGCTGAAGCGTGCGCGCAGCTGTAGTGCTGTGCGCATTTGTGTGTGTAGTGTGTGTGTAGTGTGTTTGTTCTCTCGGCAGCACCGCCCACGAACTGCTTAACTGCAAACGTTTCTCTTCTCTTTGCCATCTTCATCCCCTCCGCCGCCGTCCGCTGCTGCCCCCGCTCACGCGAGCACTGATGCAGTTGTGTTTCAACTCGTCTCAGCGCGTGTAGGCGTAGAGAGGCGCTTGTGGCATTGACTTTATGATTTGGAGCCTTCTATTTGGAGGCGGGCCGCGCCTGAGTAACCAAGGACAGTGGAAGGAGAGGGGGAGCGCTTGTGTGTCTACACGGTGGAGGAGGGAGGCGAGAGGCGCAGGGCATTGCTTATCTACAATGGCTAACGAACGGCGAATCGAGCAGGTGATTGAAAGTGGAGGAGTTGAGAAAGGGAGCTGCGGCCATACGACCCGATACAACCGTTAAGAGCTTCGCGCCTTTTCCCTTTTGTTAGGTTTCATCACGGAGTTATTTCGTTGCTGGTGGAATCGCATTTAAGCGCTGGGATTGGGGGGAGCTTCGAGGGGAGAGCGAGACAATGTCTCCGCGTCGCAGTGACACAGAGCGGCACACACACACACACATACTGACTAAGGTCACACTGGACCACATACGGGCGCTCACAAGCATGCCTTCACGACACTTTCGCATCAATACATCTCTCTCTCTGTGTATGTGGTTGCCTCTGTCAAGCGAACGCAAAGGTACACCCTCGCCCTCTTGCTCGTCCTCCCCCCTCCCCACTTCCACTCACTCCTCGGCCAGTTTCCTTGCAGAGGGGCTCCTATCCACTGACTTGAGCGCTGGGCGTCTTTTTTTCCATCTCGCGCTGCTATCGCTTATTCGGTTCACTTCAGTATGTGTGCGCTGTGCAAGCGCCGTTCCGTTCCATGCGAGGCTAGGCGCGCGCTCTTCGCCAATCTGCACCACCACCTCCCCATCCCGTTTCTCCACCGCTCCCTCCTCCCACCCCTCCATCGCAACCGTCCCCTTGTGGGCCCTTTTCTTTGTTCACTGCCTCTCTGAAGGATGTTCACTGAGCAGGGCTGTGTGCTTCATTTTTTCTTTTCTTCATCAGCTCGTTACTTTTCTCGATCTTCCAGGGATACATTTATATATATATATATGCATAACGGTGTCGAACGAGGTGTTCATCGTCATCGCCCTTATCGTGTCCCCCCCTCCCCTTCACCACCGCCGCCCCAACAATCTCCCTCTCTTTTATGCACGGTCAGCATATTCGGGTGGTTATCCCGACCTTAGGGGCGGAGTCATGCCCTTGCCGCTTCTGCTCTCATAATTATTTTTTTTCCCGTTCTGCTTTGCTTGTCTGCCTGTCTGTGTGAGTGTGTGGGTGTGTGTGTGGTTCTCCGCTCCCCTTTTCCTCGGGTCCCTACGGTGTTCTGTGTCCGACCCCTCTGCTCTTTCTCTTCCTGAATCGTTGTCTGTCGACAACTCCCTTTATACACAGTCACGCTCGCACGCAGGAGGAAAGCAACGCGCAGCACCGGCACACACACACACACAAATAAAAGAGGAAGAATCTTTAGCAGTGAGGAAAGGCGGGGAAGCAGCACTGAGCATCTAGGTTAACGTGCTCCACACACACACGACGATGTATCTGCTCTTTCTCCCCTTTCCCTCTCTGTGAAGGCGTGCACCCGCAGAGACACACGGATACACACACACATATATATATGTATATGCACTCGAGCGCCATTCTACTCTCCTTTTTTTTTGCTCCGCCCGTCCCCGTGTGTGCTTCGAGTTGTGCTGAATGAGCGTCTTGATATGTGCCTGTGTGCGTTTCGTATTTCTCTGCCTCCTCCGCTCCTCTCTCCCGATCGCAGGCCTCTTTTTCTTTAGTTTTCGAATGTGTTTGCTTCCGCCTCTCTGGCTGTGTGTGTGCGCTGCGTCCTGATCGCTCCATTCAGCCGCGCATGTCTCCATGGGCCACTTCCCTGTCTCTGCGTACGAGGGGGTTGGGGGTTAGGGCGGGTGTCTCTGGCCCCCTCACTTACCCCTCCCCTCACTGCCTTTTCTTCTTTTCTCTCTCTCCACTGCCTGCGTCTTTTCCATGCCATTATCGATACACACACGCACGCACGCTTCTCTGGCTGAATGTGCT
Source organism: Leishmania martiniquensis (assembly GCF_017916325.1). Taxonomy (NCBI): domain Eukaryota; phylum Euglenozoa; class Kinetoplastea; order Trypanosomatida; family Trypanosomatidae; genus Leishmania; species Leishmania martiniquensis. Next base: position 321,652 of record NC_090160.1, read on the forward strand.
TCTGTTCTCTACGCACCAACTCGTCGCGTTTTTTTCTTCATGCCCTTCTTTCGTCGCCTCTTCTTCGTGCGAGGAGCCTTTCCTTTGGCCGCCCTCGTGTGCCTCCTGCCAATCTACGCGCTGCGGCCCCCGAAACGGGCATGCGCGTGTGTGTATGTATGTATGTATGTGTGTGGGGGGGGCTGCTTGACCCAGCTTTTAGCATCCCGCACACATGTGTACGTGCTGGAAGGAGGTGGAATCTGCATGTGCGCGCACCCAAGCCCCACCTAGGATTTCCTGCAGCCTTTCCCTCCCCCCTATCTCTCTGGCTATCTTCATCGTGGTTGGTATAAACGTGAGGCTGAGGACGCCAAAGGCGCAGGGCACACACGCACACATCTCAGCAGCGACGAAACGAAAACTGCGGTCCCCACCAAGAGGAAAGGTCGGAGGCAACGATAAGTGCTGTGAGGTGAGTGGGTCCGCAAAAAAAGAAAGCGCTGTGGAGGGGAGCCGGGGTGAGGCCACGCATGCTGAATGGGGCCGGTCTGTGCGTAGGCATGCATACCTGTAGGTGTTGAACGCCACGCCCCCTTCCTGACCTCCACTCGTACGTGGCGCGTCGCTTGTCGCCCATGAGCGTTCGTAAGCTCGTCGAAATGGCGCATTGGCCTCTCGACTGGAGGCGTCGGTTCTCGCCCAGAAAGCTCCGGGGTGGGAGACGGGCTGCGTTGATGTGAAGCCTCATGCATGCGCCCGTTACCATACTTCAGCCTCACTCTCTCCTTTAGCACAGGCCAATCGCCCTTCTTGTCCCGTTGGCGTTTTCCTACACACGTTCTCGGCGCTCACACACACTCTCTCTCGCCTATGCGCGTGAGCGTGCGCACTTACCCAGCTGCATATACGGGACGCACGTCTGAGGGACTCCCGTCCGCGTTCATACATACATATACAGATATATACACACGCATAGAGAGGGGGAGGCGCTGACGACTGTCATCGTGGTCGCCTTCGCGTCACCTGGCGAAGAGGCCACTGGTCGTAAAAGAAAGCCACGCCTCAAGGGCGCTCTTCTGTCATACACACGCATACTCATCGACTCAGACAGGGACGCCCAGGCAGGGCACCTCACACCCCACACGCATAGACGCTTGTAGACAAGCAAAGAAAAGGGCAAAGTAAAGTAGAGCGAGAAGGAGAGACAAACACACACACACACATATATACTTGTGCCAGTGGGGGGACTGCTCGACTGCCAGTTTGTGTGCATGGGTAATCACGCGACGCGTTCCGTGTGTGCGAGTGCCCACGATGCCGCGGCTGCGAAGGGCACCGCCGCGCGCCTGTCCACGTATGCTGGGGTGCCACTGGATGCGCTGGTCGCCTACGAGCGTGCGGCGCTGCGCCTGTCGCACAACCTCGACTCTCTTAGACGCAGCGCGGCAACCGCCACAAAGTCAGCGGCCGAACGCTTGGCTGCTTCCACGTCGGCGGGCGGGGGCGGCCCCGCAACGGCCTCAAAGCTGCCACGGCGGCCTCTGCTTCAGGTTTGCGCAGAGGTGCAAAAAAAATTGCGCCAGGATTGGGACCAAAAGAAAACCCGCTCCAACACCGCTAAGGACAAGGCGGCAGTGGCGGAGGGGTCCGCTTACCAGGACGGTGTGCCACTGCTGCTGCAAGAGCTTGCCTGGGAGTGGCGCAGGAGCGCCTCGCGAGAGCGTGGGGGTAGAGCCAGTCGCGCTGGCAGGCCGACGCCTCTAAGAGCAGAGGAGATGACAACGTGGAACACACGGACGGCCCAACTTCTGCGAGACTATGTGCGGTCATGGCGGTACGAGAAGGCGCTGCGACAAGCGCGAAAGGCAGCAGCAGCGGGCGCGGAGGGCTGCACTTCAGCCACAGCAGTGTCGCGAAAAGATGGGGCGAGCAGTGGCGGTGCGCCTCGGCCGCGGGTGTTTCGCGAACTGTTCAAGTCTTACGAGGCGCTGGGCCGCTTGCTGACTCGATCTCGCAGCGGCGGCGGCGGGGGCACGGCGCGTTCTTCTTTCGATCGCTCCACAAGTCACGTGACGTCATCGATGTGGTGCGCGGTGCTGTGTCAGTTTGTGCGTGCACTCCCCGAGCCGCTGATACCGTCCTTGTGCAGCCGCCGTCTCGAACCCCTCGCTGGGGCGCCCTCAAGAAGGCCCTCTGCCGCCGTGGCTCCTGTACCAGCCGCACGCGCGGCATACGCAGCGATGTGCCGGTTGATTGAGGAGTCATTCATCCCCGCCAACGTGGTCGCATACACGACGTTTTGCTATGTCCTCGATCTCGTTCAGAAGCACCGCGCCGAGTTAACCGGGGACGAGGTGGAGACCGTTGCGCAGGCGGTCGTACGGGAGTCGAGTCTCTATCAGGTGAAGCGTGAAGTTGCCCACGCGTGCAAGCCTGAGATACACATGTTTTGGCCTCCGCGTCGGTCAGCGGGTGCGTCGCCAACGGCTGCCTCTGCTGCTGCGTCGGCGCCTGCAGGAAAGCTTAGAAGGGATGGTAGAGGCAGGAGCAGCAGCAGCAGCGGCACCCTCACCGCCAACGGCTCAGCCAGTGCAGCAGTGGCGGTAAAGTCAAGGGCGGCAGTGAAGGCGACTGCACAGGGGAGCATGACCGCTGTGCAACGAGGGGGCGGCATGACCCCCTCCAGCGACGGCGACACCTCTAGCTATCTCAGCAGCGACGCCAGCTCCGCTGAAAGGGGCGAGGCTGGCGGCCGTGCCATCGGTGAGGAGAGCGACTCAGAGGAAATCGTCGTTGGTGGTGGTGCCGCCGATGCGCAAGGTCGACTCGCGGGCGCCATGGCGGCTGCACACACCTCCGTGGCAGTACCTATCAAGACCCTACCTGGTTCGACGGCCCATGCCGCTGCGGGGGGTGGAATGTGGCAACCGGCCACATCGTCCTCAAGTGTCACTACCAGCGAGGAGGGCACCAGCGAAAGTGGGCGCTACCCTCCCGCCGTGGCGGCTCGCGCCATCTCGGCTGCTGCCCGACCGGCGGAGGATGTGCCCGATGCTCCAAGTGCCTTACAGAAAGACTCTTGGAGGACGTCAGCCGCGGCCGAGTCTCGTCCGCAGGTAGAGCGAAAGCAGCGCTGCGTGACCTCCAACGCGGCGCATTTCTCGATGAACGTCCCTCCCGTCCGCGAGAGCAGCAACTCCTTGGCCTCCGAGCACCGCCGCGGCATCGGTCACCATAGCGTTCAGCGAATAGTGCCCCTTACCGAGGATGATGACATGCGGCTCCTCAGCATGCCTGCATGTCGCCAAGAACTGACTGCTCTCGACGTGAGCAAGCTCAACTCCGCTCTGTACCCTTCCGAGCTCGAAGACCCAGCAGCGGTGGAGGCGGAAGCGGAAGCTCTGCGATATGCCCTGCAGCGAGTTCGCGAGCCCTCGCCGGCCGCGACAACCAGCAGCCAAAGACATGACGGCAACGACGACAGCCCCCATCCACGCTCCCCAGAAGGTAAGAGCGGCTCTCCACAAGGGGCTGTCGTTGGCAGTAGCAGTGCTTCCGCGGCGCCGGTGCCGCCACAGTTGTCATCCTCACATCGCATCACGCCAACCTCCACCCCCCTCCCTCGAGATGAATGCCACCCGATGCCCAGATGCAGCCGCACTGCAACAGCCACACCTGCGCTGGCCCGGCCACCCACTTCGCCGTCGTCGTACCTCAAGCCTTCTCCCTCGGTACAGGGGTCAGCTGCGGGACTGCCAGTGGCAGCTTACCGTGCGCAAGCGGAGCAGCCGCTTCTTACGGCGCTTATGGTCGCCAAGCAGCGCTTTCTTGCGGCGCTGACGACGGTTCCCAAGGGAGAGAACCCAGTCGCTCTTTCGCCGCCCCGTGGTGGTGAGTGCGCTGGCTGGTTCGCTGCCAGCAGCGTCGGCCGATCAGGCGGCGTCGCCGATCATCGACTTGAACGCGTGGTGGCTTGTGCGCGTGAGATGGGCTGGACGTCGGTCGAGAGCCTCATCGAGTCTCTCACGGCGGCTGCTGCTTCCATAACGGAGACGGGGTCACCATCGACGCCACGCGCACCTGAGTTGAAGCCGGAGGCACCGCATCATGCGCGAAGGCGCGCAGCCGCCTACGCCTCCGTTTCTGGACTCACCACGCCTTTCGACACTGTCCTCGGTCTCGACTGTTCTGTCACCGAAGATCGCTCTCGGTGCGGCCGAGAGTGCCAGCAACCCCACGCGCCCCGCCAGGGGGCCGACTCACACCTTTCGGTGCCCTCTCCACGAACAGAGGCAGCCGATTCAGCACTGCCTATCGGGCGGATGCACGCATTCTGCGGCAGTGGAGTTGCGCGCACACATCCCCAAGGAGTCGCACTAGCCTCATCGCCAAAGGCTGGCAACGGCCCTGTGGCTGGCACCGGGCATGCGCAACTTGGCGCCCGTCTGCAACACCACAAAGGCCACATGAGCCCCAGCCTCACTACCCCCTTGGAGAAGACAACTTCGCTCACTATCCCCACCACCGGCGCGGCAGTTGCCGAGCCCTTCAGCGGACTGGATGGAGAGCTGAAAAAGCTGCGCAGTCTGGTGTGCACGCTGGAGACTCGGCAGTCTGCACAAGCCTGCCAGTCATCCGCACAGATGTCCGAGTTGTCGGCGCGGTGTGCGGAACTGCAGCATCAGCAGCTCGAGCAGGGGAAGCAGCTGCGCCTTGCTTGTGCACGATTGCTAGATGTTCGTGATATGCTGGAGGAGTTGCGCAGTGTAAAGACGCACCTGCAAGGGCAGTTGATGGCAGCCCAGCAGGGGGGTGCGCGACTGCGCGACGCGCTGCTGCTCGGCGAAAGAAGCAGGTGAACTCCACTGCCACGCGCTTCAACTGGTGTGCCTTGCAGGCTTGCGTGTCCACGTGTACGTGAGTGACCCACCGTGCGGTAGGCAAGCCAAAGCCGATGGACAGGGAGGGGGAGAGAGGCACAAACATACGCGCGTACGATTCCCCTCTGCCCCCCCTGACCCTCCCCTCCTCTTCTGCCAATGTCGACGTTGTTCGGTGTGTTGGCTCCTGCACGCGCATCCGTGACAGAAAGGCCACCATATGATCTGCCCGTATGCCCTGCGCTCATTTTTCCAGCATATTCGACCAAGTCTCTTTCTGCTCGTGTGGCCGCGTGCGTGTGCGCCTCCACAAAATTTGCGCGCATTCACACATGGCTCGCCTCCCTCCACCCTCTCTCTTGTTCGTATCTGCTGAGCAGAGGTGTTGTGAGCCTTGGGTCATCGCAACCGTCTCGCGGCCTCTTGCGCACCCAAGACGTATTACGGTCCCCTGCTCCGTCCGTTCCCCTGCATCAGCGGTGGTAAGCTTGGGGTAGGAAACCTTGAAAGAGCAGCGGGCTCCGTCAACGCGTACGCACGGTGCAACGCCTCCGCTCCGCCATCGACGCTCGTTCTCGCCCTTTTCTCGCTATTCGTTCTCTGGACTCTGCTCGCCTCTGCTCTCCCCCGCTCCCTCACCCTTCAGGTCACAGATAGCGCGGCAGCCTGCGCATGCTGGTAAAGTGGTATACCAGGTGTGCACGCGCCATCACCCCTCTCGTCGTTCTCCTAACCCTCCCCCTCGACCATGTTCGGTGGGCCGTACCGCCCGCGAGTCGTGCCCCTACCAGTCAGTGCGGATGCACGACTGGGAGAGAAAACAGCCAACTCTGTCGCGAGCAGCGCATGGAATCGAATCAGAGGCGTGGCCCCTTCGCCAGCAGATGACTTGCAGTCATCACTACAGTCGTGCAGCAGCTCGTGGGACGGACCCAACGATAGTCGCATGTACGGAGCCGAAGAGGACGCGCACGGCACCAACTCGCCACCAGCAGGACAGGTGCCAGACTCATTCCTCCCTGTCTCTTCCCTCTTCGCGGCGGCTAACCGTCAACCATCCCACCGACAGCCCAGCCCTCTCTCTGGCCGCGCCACTGCTGGCACGTGCAGCGTCCTGCTTGGGCATCAATACCATGCCGATGAGGTACCACCGTCTTCCTCGGTAGTCGAACAGCAGCATTGGGGCTCCACCCCGGTGTCGATGACCAAAGCAGCCTTGTCGGCAACTGCTTCACGCCGCTATCAACAGCTCGCAGCGCAGCATCTCTACGGCGCAGCGCGCAGCTTCAGAGCAGGGGTAGCGGCGCCAGGCCCTCGCGCACCTGCCACTGGTTCTTCTGACGGTGCGGTCGCGACAGCGCCTTTCACCAAGCTGCGCTACACAGACGCGCATGGTCGCCCTCTTCCCAGCACGCACGGAAACGGATCGGTGACGCACGAAGCAAAGCGGGACAGCGGCAGCCCAGCGTCAGGCAACCCCGTAGTAAGCTCAAGCCGAGAGAGCGGCGGTGCCAACGAGGGGCGCAGAGAAGCAAAGGTCGAAAGCGGAGAGAGCAGTTTGGCAGTGGCAACTCCCGCAGCAGAGCCCTCATGCTCAGATCAGGGGTGCAAGAACGCTTCACCAAGAAGCGCAAGGAGGCAAGGCGTATCCGCGGACAAAGCCTCCGAACTCACGCCAACGCAGTCGCCGTCGTCGGACAAGGCGCCATCGCTGAGTGCAGCCTCGGCTGTTACGTTGGATGGTCGGCTGCGGCGTGGTCGAAATGTGGCTTGGTGCGAGAGTTCGCAGCAGCAGCAGCGACAACGACCCCGATCACTTCCGTCCCGCTTTGCAGCTCCAGCAGCGTCCGTCGCCTGCAGGCGCACGGCGCTGTGGGCTGTGAAGCTGATCGAGGATTTCGTAGCGCAGGTGGCGTTGCAGCAGGAGTCGTTGTCGGCGGCGCCAACCATCGTGTCGTCCGGCGGCACGATGAGCGGTTGGAGCAGGAGAGCAACCGCCAGTGGTCGAGGCGCCGCGGCGACAGCCACTGTGGCCGACCTCACCGCGAGTTTTTTGTCCTCGCGTTACGGGGCACTGCAGTGGCGCCCCATATTGCGCGAATTTGCTGCCTGCCTGCACCGTTATCGGCTAGTCAGCCCTGCATGCGCGGTGTTCCGGGGGTACTTCATCCACATCGACACAGAAACTCTCGACGATTTCTACACGTTCTGTCGCCTGTACGCGGCTGGCGACATTCAGCACTGCTCGACAGTGGAGATACGCCGCCTGTCCCTCGCTGAAGCCGCTGCCGCCAACGCCCAAACCATTCTCTGGCGCCGCTATGTGGACGAGCGGGAAGTGGGCGATCGACTTCAACGCATGCTGCGGCGCGTGTCGCTGAGCGACCACGCCCCCCCCGGCTTGCATGTCGGGGCGCTTGGTGGGACTCTCGGCGGCGGTACATCGGACGGTGCGTCGACGTCGCGTCAGCCCAGCCGGCGTGTGCAGTACCGTTACGCCCGTCATCCGCCCACCCGCACAGCGTGGGTGCCGCAGCAGCGGCGTCTCACTCTCGACGAGATCCGCAAAGTTAAGAGGGCGGTGCTCGGCTGGATGCAGGCGGCAGCACTCAAGTTCGCGCATGAGCGCAGCTCCGGTGCGGTGGGGTCGCACGACGGCGACAAGACAGGGAGCAATGCGCGGTGTGAGGCCGCAGGGGCAGAGCTGCAGCGCGTCGCGTTTGACCGAGCGGGTTGGGTAGATGCCTACGCACTACTGCAAGCCGTCCTGGAGGCAGTGAAGCTGGTGTGTCGCGCCGGCCATTCTTTTCATGAAAGATGCAACGCGGGGGCGGGGCAGGCCGACGATGTGTCGGAGCGATCCTCAACAGCGCGGCAGCAGTGGCACTCAATTAGCAGTACTTCGTGCACTCCGCAGGCGTGCGTGCACAGGACCGATGCGGTGCTTCCGTCTTCGTGGTCTCACCACCACAGCGCCCTGCAGAGTCTCACTCCATCTGTAGGCGAAGAATGTCAGACTGCTGAGGCTCCGTGCGTGACACAATGGCCACGAGGGCCGGCCGATCGGCACCCCTGCACGGCGGTGGAGTCTAACGTGTCAGTCGCGTGCGTATCGGCAGGCGATCATTTCGGGTCCCCGTCACATGACAGCACTGCGTCACTGCGCCGCCATAACGGCGGGCGAAGAAGCAGCCCTCTTCGTCCACAGCGGCAGATGGCAGCAGCAGAGGAGCTCCGGCGATGCTCGCCCGCAAGACCGACGGAGCAGCCAGGGCTGGGCAGCAGCAGGGAAAGCGGGGCGCAGCGGGGACGCGGTGGCGCGTCGCACGAAGAGCCGTCTTCAGCTCTGCACAGGAGGCCATACCGTGACGCCCCATACAAGCCATTACTGCACGGCGATGAGCTTTGGATGGAGGCGCAAAAGGCGGCCGCGGCAGCGTCGCTACGGCGAGACCGTTGCTGGCGGGACCACTACCCGCGTACGTACGCGCGTCTGCAGTTCTCGCCATCCCCCCTAAAGCTCAGCAATGTTGCGTGCACTGTGCGGCCCAACGTTTCGCGCGCACCATCCCTAGAGAATGCTACGATCGACGCCATCGATGTGGACCTTCGCCGACGCCAGGCACGCAGCCGCGACGCGAACTTGAGCTCACCGCGTCAGATCACAGCCGATCCGGCCCATCTATCACCGTGTGCGTTTGCCACGCCAGGGGCTTTTGCCCTCACAAACCTGAAAAAGGTGCGCCGCGCTACTCAGCCTGCCGATGGCCTCCCGCCGCCGTCGCTGCTCTCCCCATTCGCCTCACCCATTTCTGAGGTTGCCTACACTTCTCACAACCTTGCTGCCGCGCCGAGGTCGCCACGTTCAGGAGATTCGGCCGCGCGAAAGATCGCTATCGAGCGCAGCACACCAGCGAGCTCGTCGCTCGACGTTCTCTCACCGCACACCGCGTCATTTACACGAGCTGCAAAGGAGGGCGTTGCCGATGCCGGGCCTCCTGACAGCTGCGAGGTGGCGGCAGTGAAGGAAAGCGGCACGGTCTTGTTAACCACGGAAGAGCAAGCGATGCTGGATCGACTGGAGCGCGCCCTGCGCCAACTTGAAGCGGAGCACCAGCGCTATCACGCCACCAACACTTTTGCTGCGGCTGCTGCTGATACGGATGCGGCCGCTTTGACGAAGAGGTGCGCATAGAGGCAGCAGCGCTCGTATATGTGTATATGTGTCTGTGTGTGTATGTGTGCTGCTGCTGATACGGAGGGAACTCAAAACAAAGTCAACCGGCCGTTCACATTTCTACCGAACTAGGAGGGGATAACAGTCTTGGACACAAGAAACGTAGGCAGAGGCGGCTGTAAAGCGCGCTCATTGCCGTTGCCGGATGGCTTCGATGCACGTGTTCGATTGGCTGAAATATCTCACCTGACCTCCTTGCACTTGCCATTTCGCTCTCGCTCTCGCTGCTCCTCTCGCTCGCTCTCTCCCTCTCGAGAGGGAGAGAGCGAGCGAGACGGAGAGAGGGGCGGAGAGACTCTACGCAAGCAACTTCGCAACCACACGAAACGCCACAGAGCCGCTGCGCATTATAGAGCTGGTGCTTGCATCCATCACCCGCGTCACTCGTGAGAGAGCAAGGTAAGCGTATCTTGCGCATGCAGGTTGGGGCCCGCGAAGCTATCGCCACATCGTTTCTGCCCACGTCCATGGCGCGACTCTCTTCTCGGCCTTCATCTTGGGATGCGCCGCCGGTGCCGGTGAAGAGTGTGGAGAGACGCTTGTGCTGTGTCTGTCACTCTCGTTGCGTTGCACGGGTCTTTTCCAGAAAAAATGAGCGCAGCTTCCGTGCATCGCCCCGCATCGCTCGTCGGCCCCACCCCACCCCCATCTCTCTTGCCGCGCATCTTGCCCTTCCCGTCTTCATCGTCTTTAGGTTTTCCTGGGTTCAAGAATGCGCCACCATTCGCTGCAGCGATGGCTTCGGCACCTCCACGAAGACGTGTTGGACCACCAACGAGATCTCAGTCGACTGTCTCCTTCAGCCGTCAGCGTGCGGCCCCGCCTCTCCTGCGACGTTGCCGAGCGCACCGCTCCTCTCCACCACCACCACCACCCCTTGCCCGTAAAGGCCCTAGAGGCCTGTCGGTATGGGTGCATCAATTCTTGCGGAAAGAGAGAGGCTAAGGCGGGAAGAAGGGTCGGTGACGACCTTCGCGGCCGACGGGCTTGTGCGTTCAACCCTCTATGCGATAGTGCCTGTATCTCACACGTGTGGATGCACACGCGTGCCTGCCTGTTCTGCTTCTCGACGTGTTCGGTCGCGTCTCCCGTGGTGCCGCCTCTCTCCCCCTGCGTCCCCTTTTCACCCGCTCCTTCCATCCCCTTCCTGCGTCCTCTTCACCTTGGAAGAGACGACATGCGATGATGAGCAGATTCTGCGTACCCTGTCCCTCTCGCGTCAGGTGTGTGCATGTGCGTGTGCGTATGTGTGCGCATGGCTGAGTCTGCCGCGACTGCCCAGCGCCGCTTCGCACACTCCGCAGCAGCACCAAAGCGCTCGCCTCTCCGTTTCATATCCGCCTCTTTTCATTCCTCAGCGTCACCCCGCCACCGCCATTGCCATCGCCATAGCTGTCATGTGCGCCCAGTCCTCCCCTCTTTCCGTGTGCCTATGCCAGAAGTCCCCGCGCACACACACGTACACACCAGACGCTCAGCGTGGGACAAGTGCGGCAGACGCGGACGCGACTCCAAAGGATTTGATTGCTTCGTGGCCGAAGATGCACTGAAAGACAGCGCAGCCAGAGGAGTCATTAACGCCACTGAATGGACGGTTAGAGTCAGAGGGAGAGCGGCTGAGGGCGGACGGTGGCGTGATAGTGCGGGAGAGGCATATTGCCGCACACGCACCCGAGGCAGCTCATTCCACTGCAGGGAGCTCGGACTCGCCCCCCCTCTGCTACGAAGGTCGTTCGATGTGCAGAAGTGTGAAGGCGCTCGTGGTGAACATGGTCGGGCTCGTGTGTGTGTGTGTGCGCGCGCCCTCTGTCCCGCGCTCTTCTCTCCCTCTTCCTCGTTCTCGACGCCCTCCCTCTTCAGTTTGGCAGACCATCTTTGGTCGGCCATCACACCTCTTGTACCCTAACCCTAGGTCGTCATCGTGTATTTGTGCTCTCCCCCTTCGATCACAGATGCCGTATCGCCTGCCTTCTTCTCTCGTAACTCCTCTCTCTCTGCTGCTGCTGCTGCCTTCTCGGCCTTAGCCTCCTCATCCTCACCCCGAATCGAGCCACTGCGCATGTCCTGGTGATGAGGGCGGGGTGAGTTGCGCTGTTGAAAGCGTTCCGTGACTGCGAAGAGAGGATGGGGGGAGAGAAGAAGGCAGAGTCGGCCTCGTGTGTGTGCCTCTCTGGCCGTGTATGTGTATGTGTGTGTGTGCATTTCGCGTCGCAGCCACTCACACCTTACACGGTCAGATGATCACCACACGGGAGATCCCTTCCGGTTGATGATGGCTCTGGCTGCTGCTCGTCTTGCGTGCGCGTCTGCGTATCCCCTCGCTCCTCCCATTGCTGTGCGCTTTTGATGATCTCGATGGGGGATAAAATCTGTGCCAGTGTAGGCGCCACGCACACACAACGCCCTCCCCTCTTGCCTTCATCCCCTATCTCTCACCTCTTCTCCACCGCCTCCCCGCCATGACGGCTCTGTGCGCATGCGTGTCTCCCATCGCGGAAGGCACGTGTGTGTACCGCCGCACGTTCCCCCGCCACGTCTCCTTCCCTCTTTCTCTGCCTCGCGTGGAACCTCGCAAGCACGCGAGCGCACCCAAGAACGGAAACACCCACGCGAAGTCGGGCCCAGCGCGTCGTGACGAGCGGTGCGGTTAGCGTTGTGGTCGTGGTAGAGCAAAGGCACAGACACCCTCTCCCTTTCTCCTTCGCTTTTCGGAATGCTGGTCCTCTCCCTTGCCTGTGGTCGGGCTCCAAGCGCGTGTGTGGGCGACACTCACCCCCGCCCCCCCCCACATCGACTGTGAGAGCTGGCACGGCCATTCAAGCATGCACATACACCTTCGTGTGTGCACGCGCACGCGCGCACACGCACTTCCGCAACGCAGTTGTTTTACTCGCCAGCCTTGTTAACGTGGGCCTCGCGCTTTCTCTGCCTCCGTTTTCCTTCACGCCACCGGTGCGATGTGGCGCGCGGGAGACGCTGGAAAGGGGCGTTCGAAGGTGTGTGCGCACGCGTGCCACGTGTCGCACGTCTGCGTGTCTCTGTGCATGTAAGCCACTTTAGTGAAGGGGTGAGGTGAGGGGGTGTTGGCTGCCGCATCGTGCCGCCCGGGTGTGGTCGTCTCAGACAGTCTGGCATCCCGTCTTTGTGTGAGTGTGTTGGGCCGTTTGCGGGTTTCTTGTGTGCTTGGGATAGAGGGGCTAGACGGAGAGGTGGAGGAGTCGACGGCGTCCGTGTGCGTGAGGAACGCGCGTGGGGCCGGCGGCGATGGTGAGGCGAAGGGGGTGATGCCGCGGGCGGCTATGTGTGCCGTGCGTGAGAGAATGAAAAGCTATGGATCGGTGAAACAGACGCACGTGTGTGCCCTGCGTATCGTTTTAGAGGAGGGCGGGAGAAGGGGGTGGCAGATGGGGCCACGGTGATGTGTGTGCGTGTGCGTGTGTGTGGGGGGGAGGGGCTGTGGTATGGTGAGGAGGTGGCGGGCGAGCCAATGAAAACGAAGAGAGATGCAGCAAGCGTCTGTAGCTGAGCATGACATCAGGAAGAGGTAAAGATCGTGGTGTGAAGAGGGGCGCAGGCGTCCGTAAGGTGGCGTGCGAATGCGAGTGGGTCTGTGTGCAGGTGCGTCTATGTATATATATATGTGTGGGTGGGTGCGTCTCTCTTTGCGTCTGTGTGTGCATGTGCGCGTTGGTGCACGCCGGGTGGCTGGGCGGAGGACCGCCTTCGCTCATGTCTCTTTTACTCCTGCAAGGGGTTTGGCAGGATTTCTCTGCGCTCACGTGCTTGCCTTCTCCACGTCTCCCCTTCCTCCCACGCCAACAAGTCCATGCTCTCGTAGGCGTCGGACCGGTCCTCACGGCGGCGCAGTTGCGGAGTGGCTCTCCACGCGTACGCGCACATCATGTAGGTGAGCATCATTTCTGTATCGCTCTTCTCTCTCCTTCTGCTGGAGTGCCCACCCCCGATTTTTTTCCTGCCCAAGGGCTCTACTGCCGCATGCGGACTGATCGCAGTGGAAGAGGAGCTGAAGCGGCTTTCCATAGCAGAGGGGGGAGGGGGGCAAAAGTGTTTGTGTGCGTGCGCAGGCCTGCTGAACTGGCACTTCATCTGTAACCTCTCTCCCCTTCCCCCCCTCGTCCCTCTGCCCTCCCCCCTCCCTCCCTCCCACGAGCTTACGCGCTCGCCACAAGAGTCGAGTGCGAACATGTCGTCAAGCGACGCGCCGGCAGAGCCAAGGCCGGGGCTAAGCGTCCATTCCATCGAGCTGGGCGGCCTCATCTTCCAAGGCGCGGAGTCGAAGGTGTACCACTGCATCTTTTACGGCGCACCCGCTGTATGCAAGCACCGTTTTGTGAAACGGTACCGCAACCCGATCCTCGACGAGCGCCTGCGTGCGCAACGTACGCGCCGCGAGGCACGCGCTCTCGAGCGTTGTGTGAAGAAGGGCATCCGCGCACCCCGTCTTCTGGGTGCTGACTACGCCAACACCTTTCTCGTCATGTCATATGAGGCTGGTCCAACGGTAAAGGAAGCGCTCGACACGGAGCACACCGCCGGCGTCCAGCAAACATCAAAGGGGGCGGTTGCCTCTGTGCACCAGCAGCAGCCCACGCCGTCGCCGGTGACGGCGGCACTGCTGCATAGTATTGGTGTCGTAGTAGCGCGGCTGCACAACGCAAACATCGTTCACGGAGACCTTACCACCTCCAATTTCATTTACGTGTGCGACGGGGGTGCGGCGGCGGCGGCATCAAAGGTGGATGGCATGACTGCGCCAGAGTCGAGTGCCCCAATGCTTCCCACAGCGGAGGACATTATCGTTCTCGACTTCGGGCTCATCTCGGACAAGTACAGTGCGGAGGAGCGCGCGGTGGATCTCTATGTGCTGGAGCGCGCTATCGCTTCCACCCACCCGTACCTCTCCGCCTTTGCCAGTGACGTTCTTCTTGAAGGCTATCGCAGCGCCACCGACCCGGAAAAGGGTGAAGAGGCGCTGCGCCGATTAGAGGCGGTGCGCGCGCGCGGGCGGAAGCGTTCGATGGTCGGCTAAGGCTGTTGGAGAAAGCGATGGGGTGAACATCGCGTCGCTTCCTCGCCCCTTTCTCCAGGCCGACTGCATCAGTGGCAACCCCCGTCGCCGCTTCCTGCGTATATGCGCCGCTTACGTCTTGGCTTCGCTCCCCCCACTCTCCCTCTGTTTAGCTTGCTGCAGGCGTGCGAGCGCTACTCAGCTCGATCCATAAGGATGCGTTGCAGCGCGCTACAAGATAATCCGTGATGCGCATGCAAGGCAATGCATATGCGCCAGCTACCGTTCCTTGGCGACTGCGGCTTCATCCAGCACACAGGGAGGTGTGTGTATGCGTATGTGTGGGGTGCACCGAAGCAAGTTAAGGCTGCCTTCTTCACACATGCACACACACACCACCACACCACCACCACCAGCTCCCCCTCCCTTTCCTGCCACCGCTGCCTTTCTCTCTCTTACATACATTTACATACACATATATATATGTATATATATGTGTGTGTGTATCCGTTCTGTTCCCTTCCACAGCTGTTGGCCTGCCTTAACAACAACAGCAACCGAAACGGAGCCATCGCCGGCAGTCACTTATTCAAACACAAAAGCTTCGCGCCCAGTCGCAGGTACACGCGAGCGGACCTGCAGGGGGGTTCACTCGCCCCTCCCCTCCTCTCTTCTCCTTCCCTTCTGCTCCCTGCTTGCACTGGCTGTCGTCACCTCGGCGGCTGTCACGTTGAGCAGGACACCCTGCTGCAGGTCGATCCTCTTTCCTTCACTCGCCCCTACTGCTGGGGCGGCTGCTTGCATTCGCCTAATAGAACGCTTTGTAGGGAGGCGGGCGCCGACAGAGGGGCAGCCAAGACGGTCCATAGCGGCTCATTCCCCTCATCTTTTGCAGGACGCACCAGGCGAGGCCCACCGCCTGCATAGACGATAGACGCACACGCTAACCACGTAGATTTGGGTACCATCCCACACAGCTCACGCAGTAGGCAGTAAGTGGCTCCCATCACACCGCCAAAAAAAAAGCGGCAGCAGCGCCGACTCCGTCATCGCTGCGTTCGGCTCCGCACCTTTCCGCGTGCTCATCGGCCCCTTATCTCGTTTCCCTTCCGCGCTGACGCGTCGAGCGCGATGACGTCAAAGCCGCATGGCGCCCCTCCGCGGATGTTGTACAGCTCGCCGAGTCGCACACAGGAGCTGACTGCGCTCGACGCGTCGCCCACCTCGTTACCGCCACGTCAGAGCATCGTGCACGGGCCACTCGCCACCACGACAGTGATTACCACCATCGTGGAGGAGGACGCTAAAGTGGATAAGAACGTTGGCCGCCACCATCCTCATGGCGGCCGCATAACCACTGCACCTGCTTCCGTGCGTGACAGGGACGGTGGCTCTGCACCGCGGCAAAGCCCTCGGCGGCTCCAACCGCGACCACCACAGCCAACGCAGTGCTCGCAGCGCGCCGGATCTCGCGCCCAGGACACCGATGAAACGGATCTCCGCGACTTGCGGCAGACACGCTCCCTCTTCCTTTGCGGACGTGGTCTTCTCTCTCTACGCCACATTCAGCACTTGCCAGAGATGCTGTCGCTGCGCTTCCTTAGCGTTCACATGAATAGCATCAAGGCGCTGGAGAGCGGCTGCCTGCGCACGCTTCGACACTTGGTGGAGCTTGACTTGAGCGCCAATGAGCTACGAGAGATACCGCCGGGGTGCTGGGAAGGGCTTGGACATCTCGAGCGCCTGAACCTGTCCAGCAATCAGCTGACTCGCCTTGGTCCGGCTGCCTTCAGCGCCCTCGCCTCGCTTCAGTGGCTTGCCCTCGGCTTCAACAGCATCAGCGACGTGACAGGGCTGCGCTCGGTTCCCGCGTCCGCGCCGCTAGCCTATGTGGACCTGTGCGCCAACCGTATCGCAACCCTGGGTGAGGTCATGGATGCCCTCACGCCTCACAGAGCGCATCTGCAGGAGCTTCGGCTGGAGTCGCCGCCGTCGCCATCGTCCATGCCAACGGCAGCGGCAGACGGTGGCGTTTCCTCTTCCTCCACCACGGGAAGTGCGCCGCTTACCGACGGTGGGGGCGGCGCCGTCGCGCATTGGCCCATCCAGCAAAATCCATGCTGCCTCTCCACAGGCGCTGCCACGCAGGGCGCGAGCGGGGTCAGGGAGCGGAGCGGTGGCGCTGCCGGTGGTCGGGGCCAAAGCGGAGTCAGCGGCGCCGCTCGCAGCGTTCCTGCCGCAGCAAACTACATGGAGGAGCTGCTGTGGTACTTTCCGCGTCTGCTCGTGGTGAATGGCATCTCCTACGGCGTGGACCCCTTGCACTTCCTTCGTCAGCAGCGCCAGTCCCGGGAGCTGGCGGCTACAGAGGAGGAGGCGAGCGCGACTGATGCCACGGCGGCTGTGGCGGCTGCGTCGCCCCTCTCACGGCTGCGCAGTGTGGACGAGAGGAAGCGGAGCCCTTCTCTGCATCGCGTGAGCGGTGCGGAGAGCCCGCAGGTAGGGCTGGAGAGACTCGACGACGACGAAACAGTGAGTCACGCGTTTGCAGAACTGCTGAGGAGACCTCTTCCACACCCCCTGCCGTCGTCCTCCTCGTCATCGACGCGATCGCCCTCTTCCGCGTTGTCCGAGAGTCCCAAGACGCGGCGCCGAAGTCGCCATCGCACGAGCAGCAGGAGGCGAGCGCGCAGTTCATCGAAGCACCGTAGCCGCGCCTCCGCGTCCCTCTCTCCCGCGCCTCGGGAGTCGTCTCCGCACCGTCATCGCGCAGCTGCTGCGCCGGTGGCAGCGGGTCAAATAGGGCAAGACTCGGGGTGGATGGCGCTCCCATCCGAACGAGCAGCGCTTGCCATGGCGAGCCCGATTCCACCGCAGCCGGGCGAACACGCACCACCATATTCAGCGGTGGCGTTGGCGCCTCAGAAGGCCCCAGGTATGATCGTGAAAAACGCCGCCGCCGCTGGCGCCGCGAGCAAGAGGGAGGCGCCACTGCGACCTAGGCAACGGCCCAACTCCGCGAAGCCGCGTCGTGCTTCTCTGCGCCGTCACTCGGCATCGAACACCTCGTCTTCCGCAACATCGCCATCCTCCGCCACTGCGCCCTCGCCGGCCGAAGTGTCAACGGCGGTACCGCAGTATCGTCCGCGAAAGCAGCAGCCGCAGGCAGCGCTGTCGTCAACGGGCGCAGCGGCCCTGCATGCGCGCAAGCTCCACTTCGAGGCAGCGGCGGTGACGTCGGCTCAGGAGGTGTCTCGAGCATCCTCTGCAACTCTATCAACGGGGCAACTGATGCCGTCGGGTGAGAAGAGCACCGAGCTGAGTCTTCTCCAGGTGTCCCCTTCCCCGGCTGGTGTCACCGACAGCAGCGACGTGTCGCCGCCTGCCACGGCAACGTGTGGGCAGCGTGAGCACGGAGACGGCGGCAGCAACGGCGGGAGTCACCCAAAGCATGGCCGCGTTGCCACGACCACCGCTGATGGAACCGCCAGCCGCGTCGCCGTGGAGAATTGCGTGACTCTCGATGCTCCGCCTCCTCTTGCCGCCACCAGCTCAGCTGCGGCTCTACGGTGGCGGCCGAAGCGGATCTCACGTGGGACTTGGACAGAGTGGGGTGCAGAGACACCATCGTCCGTGTCGCTTGTTGCAAAACTGACGGCACAGGTGGAGCAACTGCAAGAGCAGCTAGCTCTGCGTGCCACAATGATCAGCGACCTGCGGCGAAACCTTGACCTCACCCGGACCCAATACGTCGAGGGGCAGCGCGAGGCCCAGCAGCGGCAACAACAGCTCCGCTGTCAGGTATCAGCATTGAAGGACGAGCTGGCGCGGCGGGGCGAAGAGGTGACAATTTTGCAGCGCACGCAGCAAGCGCAACTGAACCGAGCCGTAGACTCCGTCAAGGCGGAATGGATGCGGCGACTCGAGGCGGCAGAGCATGACAGCGCCAAAGCCTATGCGGAAGCGGTGGCAGCATGGGAAAGGCGTCTAGCACGCGCCGAAGAAGAGAAGCTGCATACGCAGCAGACCGTCACCGTGAAAGTAGCGCAACTGGCGACGCTCCAGCGGCAGACAAGCGCCATGGAGACGGAGATGCAGGCTGTACGAGACCGTGCTGTTATGCATCAGCGACACTGGGCTGCACGGGCCGGGCTGCTGCTGGCCGAGGCCGACAATCGGCGCTTGCTGTTGACTGCCGCGGCGGCCTCACGTGAGCAGCTGTGCCATTCGTTTGCTGACGGAGTCGTGCGTCTCCACGCAGAGGTGTTGCACGAGGCTGACCGAGGCCGAGAGCAGGCGGAGAAGGCGCTGCAAATGCAGCTGGCCACCTGGAGGGCGCAGGTGACCGTGTACGAGGACGCCATTCGCCACGCTGCGTCTGAGGCGCGCAGCACCGTCATGGGGAGGAACGATGCAGAGCACTTGTCGCCGCTTCAAGCGGCACCGACGTCGTCTGCCCTGACCGCAGCGCTGCCGATGTCGCTGGTCACCACCCCATCTCGGACGCTCGCAGGCGAGACAGCAGCGCAGCTACAGCCGGTCGCTCCCAGCGACCGTGGCAAGCGCAACCAGGCCGCCAGCTCGCCCGATATGCAAGAGGGCAACCACAGGGATAGGATGTCGCCGGCGGCGGGGAGGGCGGTTGCAGAAGGAAGTGCCCTGATGTTGACCCCCACCATCGAGTCCCCATGTGTGGACCTTAGCGAACACTGTGGCCACGCCCCAGCAGCGTCATGCGGAGCTGCTTCCAATGCGTTAGCGCAGATGGCTGGCGTGGACGCCAACGATACTCTAACAGAGTACTGGAGGGGCGCGTGCGCGCGTGTCGAGGCGCAGCTGCATCGCGTGGAGGCCGCCCTGCAGGTCGCCACTCACACCCAGCAGTCCATGGCGGCGGAGAACACGCGCCTCCTCAGCCAGGTCGAGGCGCTGGAGGCGGGGAAGAAGGCGCTGGCATCCCTTCAATCCACATCTGGGGCTGCCATTCAGGAGCGAGACAACTTACTGCGCACGCTGCACACACTGCGAGCCGACATGGAAAGGAAAGACGCCGCCTTGGACGCGCTGGAAGAGGAGGCGCACGCGAAACTGAACGAGAAGCGCCACCGCATTGCCGAGCTTGAGGAGACTGTGGAGGCGCTCACAACACAGCAGACGCGTGCAACAGAGTTGAACGCGTCTATTCGCGGAGAGCTAGAGGCAGCGCAGGCGACGGTCGAACGCCTCCAGCAAGAGCTGGCCGATGAGAAAGAGCGCTGCAAGGCGTTGACGCAACAGCAGCAGGCTGGGCAGGTGCCCGACTTGGAGCGGAAGCAGCGTGAGCTTTTCGAGCTCCTCGCAACCCGCAACGCCGAGGCCCACCAGCATCAGCTTGAGAAGAAGACGCTGGTGCACACCCTCACCATCGCGCGTGAACAGCTCGTACGGCTGTATGAGTCCCACCAACATCTCTCCAGTGCGCACGCGAGCGCCAGGGAGGAGGTCACGAGGCTACAAACGGAGCTCGACGCCGCGCAGCGGCAGGTGCGTGACATTCAGGAGGCGAGCCGCGCAAAGCAGAAGGCCACCTTCGAAGTGCTGTCCCACCTGATGACGAACAGCGCACTGTAGCTGCTTGAAATGGATCGGGTAGAGAGGGGAGGGGGGGTGAAGGGATGCGGATGAGCGTTGGTACTGAATGCAGACATCGCCATTCCTCACCGTGTCGCTTAAGCTCCTCTCATGCGCCGCGTGCAGACACTTTCCACGAAATGCGCAAGACGACAAGAGAGATAAAAGAAAAGAGGCAAAGAAGAAATTCGGCGATGCCGCCGTCCACACGAAATGGCGTGGCCCTTAGCGGTGATGCTCTATGCTCCCACAGTTGTGTGTGTATGTGTGGGGGGGGGGGGCTTTTTCAACGACCCCTTCACACGTGCACAAAGGCCACACATCCGTGCGTCCAGCGCTGGCGTCCCATGCGAGGCGTTTTTGCCGCCTCTCTCACCACCACTCTCCCTCCCCTCTCGCACACACTGAAACGCCCAAGTCAGCCGTCGAAGCGGTTTGGCCATCCACTCCGGCAGCACTCAGAGGCCGAAGCAGACAGGCCGAAAGTGAGCGGCGCTCTGCTCTTTTTTTCTGTCTTGTCCTCGCGTTCGCGTCTTCACAGGATTTGCCTCTCCCCCGCCCCTCTGCTGTGTCGCACATCCGATATGAAGCGTCTTGGCCGCCACCGCGCCATCGTATGTGGCTCGGCCAGCCTCGCTGCCGCTATCAACGCCTCTAGCACGCGATCGTGTGACATCGGAGGCGGTGGCTGCTCCTGCACGGCGGCCTCGCCCCTCGTCACGGCGAGGCGAGGGAGGTTCTACCGGCCGCTGGTGAACCAGGGTATCAACCTGTGGCGCTCCCGCATGGGCCGACTCCACAAGGGGTGGATGACGTGGGAGTACAATCGCAACGTCATGCCCGACCCGCGGCCGTTCCCGGAGCCGGCGGTGAACAATTACTACGGTCGATCGCGCATCTGGAACCCGATCGCTGGCAAGATTGGCGTTGTCAATCGCAAGGCAGAAGAGTGGGGATGGCCACATCAACGTCCACCGCCAACAGGCCTGCGACGGTCACCGGAGTACTTTCCCTTCTTCTTCAGCCGTTACTTTCCCGACGTCGAGGTGCGACTGGTGCTGGACAGCGTCCTGAACAACGAGACGACCAGGCCCGTCTTTCACATCCCGCAGGACATGTCGAAGCAGGAGCTTGTGAACTACCTCAGAAACATCTATAACATCGATAACGTCGTCCGCATCAGCGTGCGCAACATGCGCGGGCGGCGCTTCAAGAACGAGGTTGGCGAGATCAAGAGCCTGCCGGACTACAAGGTGGCAGTGGTCGAGCTCGACTCGCCGGTATCCGTTGTGTTTAAGCAGATCAAGGGCACGGAGGATACCCCCGACAACAAGCCAACAGCGCAACTCGCGTAAGGTGCCTCAGGGGCTTGTGAATGCTCGCACCTGATCTCTTTTTACAGGTTGCCACCGAGGAGAGGCACTAGATGCGCATCGTAGCCGTTTTTGTTGCTGTTGGTGGGAGGAGGAGATGGGGGAAGCCGCTGGGCATTGGTCTTGATGGAGCTCTGCGCTGACGTGGCGGCTCTCTGCGTGTCCGTGTTGACAATGGCACACTTCTGATTTTGCGCGTAGTGATACACATACGCACGCATACGCACGACTTGGGTGCGCTGTAGCACCTTCGCATGTGCAGAAAAGAAATACGAGCCGCGTGTCTCTTGCCATGCCTGGCGTGGAGAGGTTCCGGTGGCCGTGGCGGCGAGAGTGGCCATCACTGCTCGCATGCGTCTCCCTCCGCTGTGCCACACATGTGGAGATGTGCCGGGTCCTCCTCCGGGAACCCTCCCGTGGCTGATCGTCCCCTTGGCACGCGCCCCGCACTTCCGCCGCACCTGCGCTCCCGTTCTCTCTGTATGAGCGGGTTGAGGCACCCGCGCGCACCTGTCTGGTGATCGCGTCCAAGGGTCGAAGGGGAACATGGCCCATACAGTGCTTCCAGCCCCCCACCCCACACTCACTCGCTCGCCCCACACTTTTCCTACATTACACTTTGAGCTGCATCTTATACACACACAGGCACAAAAGAGCATCTCTCTCTGTGTGTGTGTGTGCTGCTTGTCATGGCCGTCTCCAAGACGGTCTGTCGGGCCTGCCTCGCAGCCTACGCGGCCTTCATGCTAACGATCACTACAGTGTACCTCTGGCGGCGATCGGGGGTACTACTCCACTTGAGTGAGGTCCGAGAGGAGTTGCCGCATGGCCGTGTCGGTCGCGCTGAGGTGGAAGGCAACGCCTTCGCCGATTCGGGCGGCGCCGAGTACATCTTCGTCGCGTGTTACCTTGTTTTGCATCTCATCTCTCTTCCACTGTTTCTCTTTGGTCACAAGTCCGGCGTGAAAATGGTGGTCGGCTGCGCGTTGCTGGTGTCGTGCGCCGTCATTTATATCGTCGCTTTCGGGTCTGTCATTTTGCACTGGCGTCTCGAGCAGCTGCATCAGCAGCGCTCCCTCGTCTCCTCCGAGACTGTGGCGGCGCTCCAGGCCAAGCAGGAGGGGCCTCAACCGTATCGATTAGAGGCGGACTACATGGACAGTGCCACCGCCCTCGCTGGCGCAGCACCGTCCCTGTCTCAGGCGGATCAGCGTGAGGTGTCTCGTGCATCTGCCAAGGGCCGCAGTGGCAGCTGGGGCAAGTGCGGTGCAGCGCAGGGGCACGCGGGTGAACCTTTTTCGTATGGAAGCCTCGGCTGGGCGGTTCTGGAAAGCTTGGCGGACGTGCTGGCCGCTATCATCGGCGGCCCCGGGAGTACTACGGACGATGGAAGCATCCATGTCCGCTCCGATGGTGCGCCCTTTAGTGGAATATTTCGCCTCAGCCTCCTTCTGTTGAACTGCGGTGGCTTTGCGCTTTCAATGTGGGGTGCCGTCTTATTCAATGGCGCCTCTGCCTCCACATATGCGCCCGCACCAATCTCGAATGCAGAGCTTGCGGCCTCGGCACTCTCCCAGTCGTCCGCCTTGGTGGACTCAGAAGCCCCTGCGGCCTTACCTGCCGTACAGGCAAAGAAGCATCAGTAGGGCCGGTGCCGTCCTTCTTCCCTTTTTTCCCTCTCTCCTCCTCCCCAAGTTGCCGCCGGTGCGGCCTCGCTGCTGTAATTGCTGTTTGTCGCGTGCAGACGCACCTGTCTGCTCTGACTGTGAGATTGAGTGCTGAATGCGATAGACGAGTGCGCCGATGCATACCAACCACCTGTGCGGCATGCGCATGAGAGCGCGCTGCGTGAGGGCATGCGCGCATAAGGATACTGCATCCTCAGCCGAGCTGCCGACGTGTACCTGGCGACCCTTTTTGTGTGACTGTATGTGGGCAGCGAAGTGTTGTCAGGTCCGCGGAGCTGTGTGAGACGGTCAAGAGGCCCCGTCCTCCAGCATCTGCTTGCGGCGCAGCATTGGGCCCAGACTTTTTCGTACGCGACAGGCGCACCTTCAGCGCACTGACTGCGCGCCTCCGCCGCCTCCTCCTCCCCACGTATGGTATTTATTTCCGCTTTTTTTTCGACCGCCGCCGCCACCGACACCACCATCGCCTCGATCCACACGCACACACACATACACACAGAGGATTCTTCCCCGCCTTCTCAGCCTTCCGCCACTCTTCACCTTTCGCTCGTCCAACCACAAGCCCTCACCGCCCTTTCCTTTACGCATAATGTCCTACAAGCCCCACTACCCCACCGTTTCCACCAACCCCCGGGTTTGGATGGACATCGAAATCGGCGGCAAGCCCGCCGGTCGCGTGACAATGGAGCTCTTTGCGGACGCCGTCCCCAAGACGGCCGAGAACTTCCGCGCGCTGTGCACGGGCGAGAAGGGCTTCGGCTACGCCGGTTGCCCGTTCCACCGCATCATCCCAGATTTCATGTGCCAGGGCGGCGACTTCACCAACGGCAACGGTACTGGCGGCAAGTCGATCTTCGGCAGCAAGTTTTCGGATGAGTCCTTCGCTGGCAAGGCCGGCAAGCACTTCGGCCCGGGCACGCTGTCGATGGCCAACGCCGGTCCGAACACAAACGGCTCTCAGTTCTTTCTGTGCACGGCACTCACGAGCTGGCTGGACGGCAAGCACGTCGTCTTTGGCCAGGTGCTGGAAGGCTATGACGTCGTCAAGGCGATGGAGCTTGTCGGCAGTCGCAGCGGCTCCACCACGCAGCCCGTGCGCGTGTCCGCTTGCGGGCAGGTGTAGAGGAGCTGCAACGTAGGCTCTGCGGCGGTGCGAGACAGAGAAGAGCGAGGGCAGGTGAAAGAAGGGGTGGTCTGGTCCACGAACGCAAAGGCAATGAGGGGCGAGAGTGGGTGAGTGGTGGTGAAGTCGCATCTGCCGCAACGCGTCTCTGTGCATGCGAAACGCAAGGGAGGAGAGATGCGCACGCACACACCGAAGAGAACGCGCAGACTTCCGTCAGTCACCCCCCTCCTTTTTTTTGCCGAATCCTTCCTGAGCCACTCCACTTGCCACCGCGTCTTTGCCGTCCTATCCCCTCCCCTCCCCATGCTCGACCAATCTCGTATCGGTTTTCGTACTGCCTCTGTGTGTGTGTGTGTGTGTGCGTATACGTCTGTGTCGACCTATTCGCCTCTTTTCTTCTTCGGTTTCACTATATGTTTCTTTGTTTGTGTGTGTGAGGGTGCAGAGGGTGGGGAGTCGTAGACAGCCGTTGTGAAAGATGGATGTGATTCGGTGCATGGAGAAAGGGGCCTGAAAGGGCGAACGCAGCACGCACCTTGGACAGCCCTCATCTCCGCGCATCCTCAGCTGGTGCGACCCCTCTGCCCTCCGCAGATATGCAAGTACACACTCTCCTCTCCATGATGCCAACGATCATCGGCCCCTCCTCACTCTCGCACATACATATGCGCATGCACGCATATGAAACGTTTATATATATATGTGTGTGCGTGTGACAGAGCAGTGCACGAGCGGAGCAGATTTCGCAGCAGGCGCATTGATGTCCTCTCAGGCATCCCCCCTTTTTTTAAAGCACCTGTTCGCATTGAAGGCAGTCGAAAGGACCGGAAAGAAGAGTGAAGGAATCGGAGCGCATACCGCTCACATGCAAAACGCGCTTGCGCATGCGCAACGGCGCTGTCTCTCTCACCCCTACCTCTGCGCCCCCGTGTGTTTACATGTGTGTGTGTGAGAGAGAGGGAGGGAGCGGCCCAGTAGTCATAGCAGTGCGTCGCATGAATCGCTGTCTCCCCCCCTTCTCCTTCGTGAAGGGGCGACAAGCAAAAGAGGGAACGCGCCAGCGCACACATACACACACACGCATTCAGGCGAGAGAGGGGGGTGGCCTCACCTTGACGGAAGGGGAGGGGGGAAGAGGAAAAAAAAGTAGGCACACCCGTTTTGTGTCAGTCGCTCCCTTCCCTCTCTTCCTTCGCTAGGCTGCTGCTGCTGCTGCTGCCTCTGGCGCCGAGCATTCCCAACGGCGTCACGCTCTCCCTCACTCTTTTTCTCTCGACGTCTCATTCATACTGTATTCGCCCCGCCGTACACCTCCTCCCCCTCTCCTCTCTCCTCCCTCCTCCCTCACGGCCGCCATCAACGCTGACATCGTCACGTGCAGTATAGACGGCAACATACGTGTGGCACCTCTATGGCTGTACTCTTCCTCAGTCATCACTTTCACATTCCTGCGCCATACAGCTTCGACTTACGTTGCCCACGCACGAGTAGCGCGCATCATCGCACAGAGAGTCATCATAGACGCACATCTTCCAGACACGCACAGCGCTCGCCTTCTCTCTATCACACAGACACACACACATACACACAGAGAAAAAAAGAGAGATAAATACATAGAAAAACGCAGAGACGTGCACACGCAAGCAGCGCAGACGCCTCCGTGAAAGTGTGTCTGCGTGAAAGTGCGTGCGTGTGTGTGTGTGTGTCGGGCAGCGCGGGTACGTCGCTTCAGCTATTCTTTTCCATTATAGGTTCAATCTCTCGACTGAGGGACAGCGCACATACTTGCATAGATAGATCGATAAATCGACCCATCGCCGCTTTTCCACTTTCCCTTTCTCTACGACTCAACGTTTCTGTGTCAGGCCACGCGGCGAGAATCGGTCCTCCCCTCCCCATACCCCAATGCAGCCGCAACAGCAGCAGAGTGTCA
Source organism: Leishmania martiniquensis (assembly GCF_017916325.1). Classification (NCBI taxonomy): domain Eukaryota; phylum Euglenozoa; class Kinetoplastea; order Trypanosomatida; family Trypanosomatidae; genus Leishmania; species Leishmania martiniquensis. The sequence continues at coordinate 347,510 of NC_090160.1, forward strand.
CGACACCGCAGCGCGCGCCTCAGGGTGGCGACAATGGCGAAGATGCCAACATGCGTGTGAAACACACACCACAGAACGCTGGGATCCCTCTGCAAGATAGTCCATCGCAGTCGCCGGCGCCGCGCTTCCCCAGCGAGGGCCTATTCTCCTCTGCGCTCCAGCGGCCGCAGCAGGACCAAGAGCGCGGTGGCACATCGTTGAGCGACCGTCGCCCGCCATCCTCACAGCCTCGCGAGCGCTTTCATGCACGTCAGAGACGCCGCCAACAGAAGCAACAGCAGCAGCCTCACCCAAGCGATGGCGTACGCAGCCAGCGAGGGGATGGAGAGCGTGGCAGCAGCGGCATTTGCCCTGACTGGCGGCAGCGAGCGGTGCCGTGGAACACCGCGGCCACTCTCAGCGGCGGCCATGCCCGTCCGCGCAAGTCGACGCCGCCTGGAAACTCGCCCGACGAGGAACGGCGCCGCAGCCAGCGTGAGAAGCAGATTCAGTTTGGGTACGCTACGGAAGGGTATACCAACATGAAGCGGCTCATCGCACACGATCCGCTGCTGAGGAGCGGCGGCCTCCTCCCGCTTTCGCCGCCGGAAATCGTCAAAGGCAGCAAGCGGTTGTGGGATATTCAACTCCGCAAATGGCGTCGAGCACTGCACATGTTCGACTACGTGTTCATCGATGGTGAAGATGACCCGGCAACGCGGGCAACGGTGCTGGAAGAGCAGCGGCAGCAGTGGGTGAGCGAGGCGTTCACCGAGATGCCGCGTGAGGCGCGGCTGAGGATCGACCTCGACACCCTGCGCCACGTCCAGCACTCCTCCACCGTGCCGCGCAAGATCCCCGTGGAGGACGATCTGCGGTGCATCCTGCGAAGCGACGACTGCTACGAGTCCGTCCGCAGTGTTGTACCGCAGAGTGCGTCCTCGCTGACCAAGGGGACCGATATCAGCCCCCTCGAGGCGGGCATCAAGATACACATCGCACCCTCGGCTGCGGTGTTGCAGCGGCAGCAGGCGCAATTCGAAATGCTGCAGCGACTGTCCTCCCTTCACCAACAGCAGCAGCACGTGCTCGCCACAGAAGTGGCACAGAAAGGCATGGAGACAAGCTCGCACAGCCCGAGCGCCCCGCCAGTGTCAGGGGAAACGGTCGAGTGCGCCTCTGCCCAGCGGCCCGCCGAGCTCTCACCAAGCCCACGCCGCCCACCGCTACCTCTGCAGGCGACCTTGCGTGTGTCGTGCCCCGCTCAACGGCAGGGGGCGTGCGAGTCGGCACCGCATCAGCAGCGCGGCGACGGCTCCCAAAACATGCCAAGCAACAGCACCTTCAGTGACAGCTCCATCCCGCGAACCACAGCGAAACTAGTCTCCACAGCATTCAGTAGCGCTGAGACGGCTCCAGGGCTCTCAGTCAGTCAGCATCGTGCTCTGTCCCCATCAGGCAGCTCGGCCCCGGCGTGGGGTGCTTCGCTGGGTGTGCCAGGCGTACCCCCAACAGCTGCGCTGCTGGCGCCGCCTCCTCCATTTTCCGGCGCCCTTCCTTGCACGATGCCAAACACGTGGATGCCTGGAGTGGCCGTATCGCCAACACAGGCAGCGGCCGCTGGCTCCGCCACGGCAACGGTGGCGCCGTCGCTAGTGTCATGGTGCAGCCACTGCGGTCAATGCGTCGACCTCCGACCGCACACCTTCACTGGCGCACCCTACGGAGGCGCGTGTGCCGGCTCCGCCGGCACCCGTGGCGGAATGCCGGTGCCGCCACATCACGTAAACCCAGCTGCCATGGGCGGCTCCAGTGGTGTCATGATGCCGTCGCCCGCGCAGATATGTGGCACAACGCCGTACATGAGCCGCACAACGGCTTCTATCGTGACTGCGGGGGCTACTTACCCTGCTTACTGGCAGATGCCGACACCGCCAATGGTCGAGCGAATCGAAAGCAGAGGCACCGTCGCCACCCGTCACTGCGTTGGCCACAGTCAGCATCGCCAGCTGGAGGCGTGGCAAGACGCCTTCGCAGCTATGCCAACCTCCGTCGCGGGCAGATCTTGTCCACGAGACGGTCGCCATCGCAGCAGTGGAGCCGTCGCTGCAGGCGGCAGAGCGGCGACGCCGCATACAGTGCCGCGGTTTGTCGCGCGGCTATCGATCTCGCCCAACGAGCAGCCACTCGGAGAGCGTCAGTCTGCGGAGCGTTTACACACCGCAGGCGTCACCATTGGCGGCGGATCAGCGGCAACGAAGCCTCTTGCCACAGGCACCCGGGTAGCAGCGGTGGCGCCAACAGCGCAGCAGCAGCAGCCCATGACCTTGAAAGGTGCGACTTCGGCTGTCGGGCGTGTGGAGAAGAGTCAGCCCGTCTTGACTGTCACTCCTGAGCGGATTCTCTTCGGCGTCGGTACCACCGCGGAGGCGACGACAGTAGCACGGCGAGTGGTGGTGGGAACCCAGCAGCAGCCCGATGCGCAGCCGGGCACGCAACTGGGCAAGTCGAGGGCGACACCGGAGATCGAGGAAGCACCAGTCGCTCCTCTTGTTTTCGATGGTGACGAGTAGAAAGGGGGCGGGGTGGGAGGGCCAGGAGCACCGCGCATTGCCATAAAAGGCGGTGGGAGAGGAGGACGAAAAGAGGATAGGGCAGGTTAGGGCACGCTGCGTGTGCGCACAGACTCAGCATCCTCCTCTTGTCCTCCCTCTTCGCTATCCCTATCTGGTCGTCACACGCACACAGAGTGACAGGAGGGGGCGGAACTGAGAGGGGTGTCACAGTTCGCGTTCGGCTGCGGAGAAAGGCGTTCGCGGGAACGAAGGGAGACGGAGGCAAGCAGACAGACCCATCGTCTACTCACAGAAGATGCCGTGGCATACGTGTGAATCCTTTGCAGCCCATTCCTATCCCCCTCTCCCTCTCCTCAGCCCTCTTTTTTTGATGCATCCAATTTTATCTTTGTCATATGATGCTGCACTGCATGCATCCATCGGTGCTCTCTCGCTCTCTCCCATGTGGCGAGCATCATCGAACTGTGGAAAAGGCTGTGGGTGGCAAGGAGGCGAAACACCGTTCTGTGCTGAACTCTATTCACGTGCATGTCTGTAGGGAGAGGAGTCACGGGCGCCTGTGCATGTGAGCAGCGTCGTGTGCAGAAGGTTGTAGGCGTCTCTGTGTGTGTGAGTGTGTGTGTGGAGGGGGTAGAACGGGCTGTGACGGAGGCGGTGGTTTACCTGCATGCGGGCATCATTTTTATAGACTCCTTAGACGCAATCGAGGCTCCGAATGGAATCAGAGGAGAGGAATGGAACGAACGAGGGTCCGGCGCAGCGTTAATGCAGAAAAGCGGCACACGCTTCTCGCGTTCTCGGCACAGGGTTGTGCAGAGGGAGGAGAGGAAAAGAGGGTCATCGCACGTTATGCAGACACACGCGCGTGCAAAGAGGTGCCGCGGACACATAAGACAAGCCCAAGGGCATAATAAAGTTTCTCCGTTCTTGGTATGTGTAATGTCTGGGTGTGTAGGGTGGCGAGCAGAGAGGGCAAGCGGCGGAGGGGGTTCGTGGCGCACGTCTCTCGATGAGGAGCCCTCCTTCCCCTCCTGTGCTGCGACGCCTTATCGGTGGCGGGCCCCCGCCTCACTTCCGCGTCACTGCGAATCTCCCTCTCCCCACCCCACCCATGTCTGGTCTACCTGCGTGTCTTTTCTGGCCCTCTCGTTGCTGTTTCACGTGCCTTTTTGTCTTCGCCAGAACGGTCGCGCCGATGACGAAGCAGAAAATCCTCACACAGGTGGGCAGACAGAATGACGGACACGCACATGTACGCGCAGATGCGTTCCTGTAAGCAAAGAGCAACGAAGAGTATCGCCAGCGCGAGGTGTGACGACGTTCACGACGAGGGAAGAAGCAACGCTGCAGCAAGGAGATAGGTATATACATATATATATATATGCTCGCGTGGCTGACGGCAACCTATGCGGATGAGTATGCGCCGGTAAAGGCTGCCTGCTCTGCCCGGGGGCGTGCGCGTCTCCCCTCCCCTTAGCGTCTGTGTGTGTGTGTGGTTCGCATTCCCATCACCCCTACCACTCTACCCCCCCTCATTCCACCTCCACCAACACATGCACACGCGGCTGTGCAGTTCCCCAGAGGCTTCTAATCGCTCGCACTTCTCTGCAACGCTGCTGCCCTAACCTTTTCATCGATCCGCTCTCCCTCGCTCGCCCCTCTGCCCTGCATCATCGGTTGCTCATGGACATGCACGCGGCCCTCTCTTCCGACCCTCAAAATCTCAGGCCTTCGGCTGCGGCTCTGCAGACTGCCCCTGCACAAGTGCACAGATACACACGAGGTGTGCAGTGAGCTTCAGACCCCCCCTCATATTTTCTGTACTCGTGGGCCTCTCCACTGCCCCTCCCCCTCCCCCACACCAACACCACCACCCTCCCTCCATCCCTCCCCTTCCCTTCCCATGCCGCTGGCGCCGTCGTTTCAGCTCAGGGACCTCATTCAGGCCGTCGTGGAAGGCGATCTCTCCACCCTGATAGAGAACGTCACTTCGTCCAATGTCAACTACACAGACCCGCATCATCACCTATCGCTGGTGATGTGGGCCGCTGCCCTCGGTCGGCTTCCGACAACGCAACTGCTGCTCAGTCGTGGCGCCTCGCTGGCGCAGGTCGATCGGTGCGGCTTCACGATCCTGCATCGTGCCGTGTGGAGCGCGGACGTTTCGGTCGTTCACACGGTGCTCTTCACAACTCCCCTCTCAGTAGGCATCTCTTTTTCTGATGCTGGCACCATTTGTGCGCGCCCCTCCCTCATTTCTTTGCAGCCGCCGACATGGCGCCCCGGTGCGCAGCGTCTCGTGAACGCTGTTCATTCGTCCTCCGGGCGCACGCCGCTGATGCTGGCAGCCCTGTCTGGCCATGCCGACATCGTCCGCTTTCTCCTCGTCACCTGCGGCGCTGATCCGTACCCGCGGGACTCGTACGGCCTGGCCGCCGTAGATTTGGCGGCGGTGTGCGGGCACCTGGAAGTTGTGCGGCAGCTGCTGAGTCTGACGGTGGCGCCAAACGGAGGCAGTTGCAGCGCCGCAGACGTGTTCCCTACCGCGCAGTGCAACGCGGAAGAGTACATCGAAATCGCCAAAACGCTCCCTCAGCGAGAGCGGCTGTGCTCCGTCAACAAGCTTCTCAACGAGAACCTCGAGGAGGCCTCGCGCGTTGCGGCAGCATGACGCGGTGCCGCAGGAGAGGGGGGAAGGCTTCGTCTTGGATGTGTGGGTGTGGGCCTAGCGTAGGAGCTCTTTTCCAGGTTCGCCCCCCCTCTTCCTCCTCCTCTTTCACCCATACGCTCGTGCCTCAATCAGCACATATGTGTATATGTATGCGTGTGTGTACCTGTTTGCGCAAGTGCTTCCCTTCTTTGGGGTTACTTGTTCATCGATGTTCCACAGCGCGTGTTGTTGTCGCGTCTCTCGGCATGCTAAGCACCTCCACACCCGCGCACACGCGCAGGTACACGTGTGTGGCAAGCAGAACAGGGCCTGATTCGGGGCCGTTTTGCATGTCGCCACTCCGTCCCCCTCTTTCATGGTATCGCCTCGCGTAGCTCCGAGGTCTGCGCTGCTGCTCGACGCTCCTCCTCCGTGCGAAGCTCGGCGAAGGTGGATATGCACGCGCAACACAGAGTACCAACAGCCTTTCATTCCTGCACTGCTTCGACTCCACCGCCACCCTCCCTCTCCCACCCACCCGTCCACTGCCTTCTCTTCACACGCGTCGTGATACTCGCGGCGAGCGCGCATGGAGGACGATGCTGCCTCCACTAAAATCGATGTCGGCCAAGTCGATCGCGGAAGAATTCAGAGTCCTCTGCCACTGCGGCGTACGCGGACGCTAGAGCAGCCGGCGACCGTGAAGACGGCGGCTGTTGCGTTGGATGCAACGTGAGCGCCCATGAGCAAACAGGGCAGCACGGACTCGGTGGCGGAGGAGTCCGGGGGCACAGCACGCCCGCCGGTTTCCACAGCCATGACGAGTAAGTCGAACAGAAGCCCCAATGTCAGAGGCAACGCCAACAACAGGAGGAAGCGAGGCGCCTCCGTGCCGGAGCAGCTAGCGGCAGAGGTACCCACGGTGAAGCTCGAGTCGACAGGAGAGCCCACCCTTGTGGCAGGATTGACGACGGATTCCGCAGAGCACGGCGTCACTAGCACCCATAGTAGCAGTGAGGGCGAGTCCGATGAGCTGCAAAAACGCAGCACTGAGGCAAGGCAAGGGGACGATGAGGCAGAGCGCAACTTGCGCGGCACTTCAGCACACCTAACGCGCCGCACCAAAGCAGAAGAAGTTGAAGGCATACCGGCGCTTCACCAAGCGAAGCTGTGCCACGGCGAGGACGTTGCCGCAGCATCGAGCAGGTTTGAGAGGCCTAAGGAGGCGCTCGGCGATGCATGTCCCCACGAGCCTCGTTGCAGTCGATCTCGCTCGCATTCCGCGGCGCCACTGTCTCCGGCAGGACCGACCCCCGCCTCCGCATCATCGCTGCCTGCGCTTAGTGCCAAGCAGGGAGGGGAGGAGGAGGCGTGGGAGGCGGCGGTGCAGGCCGCCGTCGACGCCCAGGAGCGCCAACTGCTCCACACCCTCCTCAGCATTTTTCCTCCCGAGATTCTGCGGGACAGCGGATCGGGGTGGGGCTTGGGGGGTGGTGGCGAGGCAGTGGATGCTGAGAGCGCGCAGGATGCGCCATCCCGGCATGTGGGTGCCGGCTCGACGTCATCTTTCCCGTCGCCCGCCCTCAGCCCCGAGCCACTCCCGCAACTCCTGAAGGCTCTATGCGAAGACAAGGCGTACGTGCACGGTGCGTGGTGCCGCTACGAGGACGACCTTTGCGTCCGCCGCACCCAGAGCAGCATCCAGCGCAAGCGGCAGCGTCATTTATTCAACAAAGGCGGCCGCAAAGCCGTCTCGAGCGGGCAGACTGCCGCCGCGCGGCGTGGCGACGGGGACGGCGACGATGGGGAGAGCAGCGCTGGCGAGGATGAGGCTGTAGTTGAGGACGAGCTCCAGCCGCCGGAGTCGCTTTGGGTAGAGGCGCCGCCAGCCTTCACAGGAGGGCCGTGGCCGCTGCCGGCGAATGCCACCCAACCCGTGCCTGCCAGCCCCGTCACTGGCGGATTCCAGTGGACACCGTGGCGCTTCTACCGCAAAAAGCGGCGGCGCGGCTCGCGACGGCCGGCGGAGGGCGGCGCGTCCCCCTCGGTAGTGAGATCCACGACAGCGACCGGTGCCATTCAGTCAGGTCTTTCCATAGCTGCCCCGAGCAAATCAGCGACCAGCGGTGGTGGCGTCTCCTCTCTCGCCTTCTCCGATGTCCCCTCTCTGCCGGTGCTTCCAGTCGAAACAAATGTACCGGAGAGCGCATCGGCTGTTGTGTCACCCATGACGCCGGAGGAACGTAAAGGGTACGCGCGCTACGTGATGAGCAGCGGGAAGCTGCGCCACGACTGCCGTGACCCGTACACGTTCCTCGTTTCTCGTGCGAAAGAGATGCGCATCCAGTGGGAGCGCCAACACCCGATGGACTGAAACGCACAAACGCGTACGCGCACAACACCACCGTGGAAGAGAGAGAGAGAGTCGGAGATGCGGCAAGGCGACGGAGAGCCGTACGCTAATGAGCCGCCGCCACGCCCGCTTCCCTCCCTCCCGCCTGTCCTCTTTTCTTTCTCTCTCCCCTTCGCACCCCTCCTCTTCTGTGTCTTCTGTGTCCTCTGTTCCCATCCACACGGAGGCGTACTGCTCCTCGGCCGTAGCTCGGCAGCAGAGGAGCGAAGCAACACGAAGGGGCGTATTGTCCGCTGGGGATCCATCCTTCGCAGTTCACCTTCCCTCTCTCTCGGTGGCGGACACACAAAAATGAACCCCGCTGCAGCTCAGGTTGCGGCTACAGCGAGATTGAACGAGCAATCGGTGCCGCTCTTGATCACGTGCCTGCACGCGTCTGCTGTCTCCGCCTCCTCTGCAGAAGTGTGCCGAGCCTTCCACATCATCGAGAAGCTGCTTTCTAACCGCATGCGGCACCCGACGGAGCAGCGCTACGCCTCGTTCTCTGCCACGAGCACGGCCTGGGTGGACAGCGTTGCCCCCCTTGTCTACGTGCTTCGGCTAGCTGCCTGGATGGGGTGTACACTGACCGCGGAGGGCGCTCGATACGTCTTCGTTGACAGCCTCGGTGAGACGAACGCACGGGGGTCTGGCGATGCGGAAGGCCGACGGCAGCTCATGGATCGCCTCGATGAGCTGCGCTGCGTCGCTTCCGTGTGGAGCACGTCGACCGTTGAGACTTCTGGAGAGGCCTCGAGACGCTATCAAGAGGCCTATCAGCAGCTCCTCCAGCTCTTTCAGTCCGTCCAGGACTCCACCGACCGAGAAAAGATGTGGGCGCGACATACCGATCACCTGCAGCTTTACCGTCTCCGCGCCTGCGCACGTGATGTAGAGTGGCGACAGGCGACGGTGCGTTCCCCGGCAATTTCTGATGTACCAGACAGAGAAGGCGCTGCCTCATGGACGGTCCGCGCGCAACGCGAACTCGATAGCTCCTTGCATGTGCCAGGCTCCTTACCCTCGTCCGACGAACAGGGCCCAAGCCCAACGCAGGCGCTGCCGATCCTCGAGACGCAGCCCGGCCCCCGATGCGAAAGCAAAGCCCTCTCGATATGCGTGGCAGATGAGTCGATTCAGTGGCTGCTCTCACGCGCATCGCTGTGCGAGCTCCGTCGTATGTGTGAAAGCGCTGCTGCGGAGTCTACCACGAGCTTTTCGGGAGGCAAAGAGCGCGGGTCTTTGACCGTTGTCCCTCTGACCCCGGGGTTCTCTGTCACAGTGGCGAAGAAACTTCGTCAGCGAGCGCAACGTGAGCAGCACCAGCGCTACCTTGACACAACAGGCCCCGCGTATCGACGGCTTGGCCACGAGGAGCGTCACCGCGGTGAGAGCCTCATCATCAACATTGCAGCCATCCTCGAGCAACTCGCAGTGGTGACGGAGGCGCAGGGGCTGGTTCGCCATGACCGGTACGAGGCGCGTCGGCTGCTGGATGAATTCCGGCAAGACGGCGACCTCGCGAAGTTGTACGCGTTGGAGGTGCGGTACACGGCAGAGCTGGAGGAGGCAAAACTGCTGCACGGAAAGCCGCTTGTCTACGCCGCGTCATTCGAGAAGTGAGCCGAAAAACAGCCCGCGCCTTTAGTGCTCGTGGTGTGTCGCTCGGACGGATATCGAGGGCTGGCCATCATATATATATTTTTTTCGTGTCGCTTCGTCGTCCTTCGCCCTCTCAGAGGACATCCGCGCCATGACGGCTGAGTATCTAGCAGCGTGCCTTTGCCCCTGAGCTCACCCAAGCGCAAGCGCGCATTGGATCGGGAGCACCAAAAGGTATTAGAGTGGCGAGTGGGAACTGCCGCCGCGCGCTCACGAAGGAGTTGATGCGTGAGAGAGATGCCGCAAAGCGAATCGACAACACGTGCTTACCGGCGTCGCCACCGCCACCACAGAAAAAAAAACGCCCTTGTGGCGTGCCGCTCACCATGCGTCTTGAGCATCCGGTGCGCCGCTCAAGTCCAGCTTAACTCCACGCTCTCTCGTCCTTCACCCCTCTCCACATCCCCGCTTGGCCTCTACGCACATGCTCAGGCATATATACAGAGAGCACCGAGCAGTATCAACGCGCACCTTCCCCCTTCCCTCCCTGCTTATTCCCACCTGCATACATATATACATAGAGCGAGAGAGCGAGACCCCTCCCGCTAGGTGCTTGCGTGTGTCTTCCTGCCCCCACCCCACCCCCTGCGGGCACAAACAACAGCTGATGGACAGGAAAGGGTCATTCACGTAAGAGTGAAAGCATCATTCAGAAGAGTGAGGAGAGGGTGCCCGAAGCTGCAGCGCAAGACGATCCACACCGCTAGACGCTCGCAGAGGGGTGCGCGTGGACATCGCAGTGACCCTTGCGTTTACGCCTCCCCCACCCTCCCCCTCTCTCCTCTGTCTGCGTGGAAAGAGGGTCGGAGGCGAACAAATCGGCGTTCACATTGACGCGACATAGGCAAGAAATAGAAAAAGGCGGGAGTGGGAACAAACGGAGGAGAGGCTGTCAGCACACTGACTCCGAGCGCCCCAGCGGCATTTCCGCTTGCGCTAGAGTGGAGGAAGAGCTCCTCTTCCTCCCCACCAACTCATCACTCACAGTGAGCCACCCCATCATCGGTGCGCGTGCTGCCCTCCCCCCTTCTCGTCCTCCCCGCATCTGGTGCTCACATGCCTCGCGAGATCATCACCATTCAAGCCGGCCAGTGCGGCAATCAGGTAGGCAGCGAGTTCTGGCGGCAGCTCTGCCTCGAGCACGGCATTCGACTCGACGGCGTCGTGGAGCCGTACGCCGTTGGCGGCGAGGATCGAAAGGATGTATTCTTCTATCAAGCCGATGACGACCACTACGTGCCGCGTGCGCTGCTCGTGGACCTTGAGCCGCGCGTAATCAACGCGGTGCAGCGCGGATCGATGCAGAAGCTCTTCAACACCGAGAACATCTTTATCCACAAGGAGGGCGGCGGCGCCGGCAACAACTGGTCCCACGGCTACGAGCTTGGCGACCAGGTGCAGGAGACGCTGTTCGACATGATCGAGAGAGAGGCCGAGAACAGCGACAGCCTCGAAGGATTCGTTCTGACGCACTCCATTGCGGGTGGTACGGGCAGTGGCATGGGCAGCTATCTTCTCGAGAACTTGAATGATAAGTTCCCAAAGAAGCTCATCCAGACGTACAGCGTCTTCCCAAACCAGTCGCGTGGCGGTGAGAGCGACGTGATTGTCCAGCCCTACAACAGCCTACTAGCCATGAAGCGACTGACACTGCACGCCGACTGCGTCGTCGTTCTCGACAACACCGCGTTGAACCGCATCGTCACCGATAACCTCCACATTGCCTCCCCCACGGTGGAGCAGATGAACGGGCTCGTCAGCACCGTCATGGCCGCCTCGACGGCCACGCTGCGCTACCCGGGCTACATGAACAACGACTTGATGAGCATGCTAGCCTCACTTATTCCGACACCGCGGTGCCACTTTGTGTGCACCGGGTACACTCCAACCACCCTCGACACTTCGAACATCCAGTCCTCCGTGCGCAAGACGTCGGTGCACGACGTGATGCGTCGGCTACTGATGCCGAAGAACATGATGGTGTCGACATCTATGAAAAGCGGCTGCTACATCTCTCTCCTCAACCTCATCCAAGGTGACGTGGACCCGGCGCAGGTGCACCGCTCCCTCGAGCGCATTCGTGAGCGGTCGCCGACGTTCATTCCGTGGGGGCCGGCCTCAATTCAGGTCATTCTGTCAAAGAAGTCACCGTATGTGGACACGCGCCACCGGGTGAGCGGACTTGTCATGGCGAACCACACGAGCATCCACACCCTCTTCCATCGCACACTGAAGCAGTTCGACACGCTCTTCGGCCGCGGCGTCTTCCTCGACCAGTACCGCAAGTATGGACCCACAAAGGATAGCCTGGACGAGTTTGGCGACGCGAGGGACGTTGTGGAAAGCTTGGTAGCAGAGTACAAAGCGTGTGAGAGCTCCGACTACATCCGCAACTTTTGACTTCGGTGACCACCGCCGCCGCGCGCTTCTTTCCGTGGTTGCCTCTTCTTGCCCGGCCCTTCCGTCTTCTAAAGAAAAGACTGTACGTTGATGTGGTCACACAGCACCTCATGAATTGGCTTCGCACTGCCATGCGTGCATCCCTGTTGCCGCTGTTATGGTGGCGGCGGCGGCGGTCATGCTTGTGTGAAGAGCGCGGTGCTGTCAGCACGCACAAGAGAGAGAGATGGACAGAGAGGAGGTGCGCGTGCTGGTGTGGCGATGAATGCTGCCTCGTTGCGGTTGCGCGGAAGAGAAGAGCGGAGGGGAGGACCGTTTTTTTTTGGTGATTTTTTTTTCGCTTGTGTGATCTCGTTGTCGATCTTGACATGCCATAGAGGAACGACGCAGCCACCAGCGGATGCACTTGCTGCACCTTCGCCCTTACCCCCTTTTCCCATATCGCCGCAGTGCGTTGCCCTCTGCCAACTCGGAGGGGGAGGGGACTGTGGAAGATGCGCCTCACACCAACACGGAGTGGGGCAGTTGCGGCGTCGTATCGGCATTGGCATTCGCAAGAAGACGTGGACGCTGGCGCGCGCACACGTGTGCGCGCCTCTGCGCACGTGCAGCAGGCGGTGCGGGCGCACGTCGCCGTCGTCACTTCTCCCACGTACTGTGCGAGTAGGGAATAACTTCCTGGCGGCATACCGCTCTCCCTCTCCCTCCCCCCCGGACCCGGCGCCCCGCCTGCGCGAGTCGGACTCCTCGAGAATAAATGCCTTCACTGTGCTCCTTCTGCTCTCTTCGCCCCCACTCAACCGCCCCAACTTTCCACTCCTGCCTTTACCTCGCTCACATTGTGCCGTAAACCGCTGAAGGACACAAGGGAGGCGCACTGCCAGCTGCCGTCGAGAAGTCTGCACAGCTCTCCCTCGTCCGCCACAGCGAGAGCGTCCTTCTCTGTGCTTGCCCCCTCTCTGCTGCACGTGTACCCGAATGGCTCCGGTCGTGTACACGGCATCACTGGCCGCGGCATTTTTTTCTTTCGCTCTCTCTTCCTGCGCTCCTCTCCCTCTCCTCCTTCGCTCTCTCCCCCCCTCGCACACGTGCGACCGCCGGTGGCGAGCAGTTGGAGGGGGAGGGGGAGGGGAGGGCGTGCGCATGCCATAGACCGGCGGATACGCACCCGCCGGAAAGAGCGATAGACACACACACACACACGTGCCTGTTGCATATACATTTTTTCTGTTTGTGTGATAGACCTCTCTTGTCGGGCAAGGCAAGCAGAGTGTGGAAGGAGAGGGAGAAGCGCAGCTCATGTCGGCGCTTCATGCTGGGGCAGACCTCGCGGCGATTCAGGAGCTGGAGGCGCTTTTCCGCGCCGCCGACCCCGCGAACACCGGGGCTCTCTCGTACAGTGAGTTCGCCTACCTGATCCTGCGCAGCGGTGGGACGCAGGAGCAGGTGGATGCCTTGATCGAGCAGTTTTCCGGGCCGTCGCGTGCGCAACGAGTGGTCTACTACGGGGCACTGCTGGAGCGGCTGTACGACTCTCTGGAAGCTGCAGAAGAGGCGCATGGCGTCGTCGAGGACGATGGCCCGAGAGACGCCTCGAGCTCGCAACCGAGGAGATCCTCTCTCCGCCGCACCCCCTCCTCCGCGTCGCCCCTCGATACGTCTGACCGCTCCCCATGGCCGATTCCTCCAGCGCCGACTGGCGCCACACCGTCGCTATGGCACGCTCCCACCAGGTCAGCTGCTACTGCGTCCTCCTCCTCACCCTTCTATAGGTCAGTCACGCATGCTGGCGCCAGCATTAGCGGCGTCGCCTCGCCTTGCTCGCGCGAGTCCTCCATCGCGACCTATGCATCGTGCAGCACACGCCACAACCGCCCGCTGGCGCACCTCCCCAACAGCAGGGGAGCCGCCTCCCTCCACAGCCCGCTTCGCGGCAGGTCGTCCCCGTACTCCTCAGAACGTTTCGTCGAGTCCGCACTTCGCGCTGCGACGGCGGCGGCACCGCCTCAGCAGCTCCGATTCGATCGCGCGCCATCGCACTGCAACACGCATAGCAGCCTATCAGTGCCCCGATCGCAATGCCGCGATGAGGCTTGTGCCGACCTTCTCACACCGTCGTCGACAGAACGCGCGCAGGATGCTGAGCGCGCACGCTTGAACGTACCGATGGCGGCGCTACACGACGCCACAGGCACTAGTCGCTACCCTTTAGCTTCGCGTGCATACCACCCGGTGCCCCCGGGTAGCAGGCCGGGCCGCCGCGAGAGCTCCATAGAGCGCATGATGCGTGTCGCAGCCGAGGTGACGGTCCAGAGCAGGTCTCAGCCCCGCTTCGAATCAGAAGGCGGTGCCGATGTTAGAGGGAGACGCGAAAGCGAAGGAAGACGCGGTTCAGACTCGGCTGTTGCGCGACGTGAAGCATGGCCATGCCCTTCGCCGCCTTCCTACGCAACACCGGTCCATGCTGCCACCACCAATCGTGCTAGTCGCACTGCCGCATCACAAGCGAATTGCACACATGCGTCTTTCGCGGAGCGCCGCGCAACTGAATCGTGTGCGCGTCCCGCAGATCACAGTGTTCCGGACAGCCAACAGAGCTTCTCCTCCGCAACGCCACTTCTCTCGCTGCGGGACATCTTTCAGCGTCACCTGGCGCCGACTTTGTCGCATGATGGCACTGTGCTGCTGAGCGAGTTGGAGGCGGCGTTGGCGACGCGCGGGGTGGATGTGCACCCGCTGGAGTTGGAGGCCGTGGCCGACTCGCTGGAGCTGAGCGGGGTACCGGCAGCCATCGAGCACCATGGCAGTGCGCCGCCGCACCGCGGCCTCAGCACGAGCACAAACGGCGGCGGGGGGGCGCCGGCTGCGGCCACCGCACGCGTAAGTTGTGACTCACAGCAGCCCTGGTGGCCGGTCGACGCCGCCGGCAGGAAGAGCGCCGACGACTCCTCAGCGACGGCTAGCCGGACCACTACCGTCACCGGTGGTGCGGATCGAGCCCTAAGCCTCGTCGACTTTTGTGTGCTGGTATCTCGCCTGCGTCCGGCTCTCATTCAGCGCATTCGCAGTCCCGGTGTGTGGGAGGGAACGACGTGCTTGGGGGCGTCTGGGGCGCCGCGGGACTGTCAGTCTTCGCCGGTCAACCATCGGCTCGATGCTCGCCGAGTCGTGGGCACGAGTGGCGAGGAAAGTGTCGACGGTGCAAGCATAGCGGACGTAACGGTGTCGCCAATGACACCAACCACGGTCACCTCTGCGGCCCCGCTGTGCACCGCGTCCTCGCCGAGCCCGTCACCACGCTCCTCCGCGAAGCATCACCTCCGGAAGCGGCACCCTCTCGTGCGGCACCGCTTCGCCGACCCACGCCGCCCGCTGAGGGTAACAGCATCGGCATCGTTGCCCGCGGCACCGCCCACAGCCCGCCAGCTCTCGAGGGATCATCAGTTCTCCGTTGAGCACGCGCAACGTGAACCGCACAGCAGCCTGGGAGAGGGAAGAGGAGACGGCAGCCAAGGCGCCTCCGCCGGCTATGCACAGCCAACTGCCGCTTCCCAACAGCGGCGTCGTGGGCTTCGGGTACCGTCAATGGTCACAGCGCCGCTATGCCGCACCAAAGTGCCCGTCTGGAACGATGGCCTACGCGCCAGTGCGTGCCGCCGTCACACCAGCCGCACGCGTTCGCCACCGTCCACATCATCAGGTAGCTCGCGCGGCTCAGTCTCACCCGACAAGCCCCATCATCAGCATCAGCATCAGCATCATCGCTCTAATGTTTCTCTCCACAACCCCACCAGAGATACTTTCGCTCGCGCTACGCGTGCAGAGTGGGGTGCTAGTCTCGCACCTCGTGGCGACGGAGGGGCACCAGCACGTTCACCGGCGACGTCGGTGTCACCGCTATCGCGCAATTCCATGTCACCGTCGTCGCCGGAGTCCGCCTACAAAAGAGGGCCGCTCCCCCCAAAACTGACGCTGCGAGTCCTCGAAACACTCCAAAGCACTGCGTTGGTGCTGCTGCGCCAGTGTGCACAGCTGGATAGTCGACGCACGGGGCGCATTACACCGAATGCGTGGCTCCGCGTACTGCAAGGGGCTTGTCCAATGCTGACTAATGCAGAGCGACTTCGTGTGCAAGAGTGGATTCGGGCAAGAGGGCACGGGTCGGCTGGCGGCGATGACTACACAGCAGTCGTGGAAGACATCCTGACGGAGGCTGGTGTCGCCTCTCCTAGCCCCATGCCTGGCGTGCAGCGCAGCGCTGACCGGCAACGTTGTAATGCCGCGGCAACTTCGCCGCCTCACAACTACGCCACTGAGACGCACGGCAGCCCTCCAGGTAAAGGTGCGGTTGCTACAAGGTCATCGATGCCACCCTCGTCGCCCGCCAAGGACGCTTCGCCAGCCCCTCGGCTCTCTGCAACGAAGCCGCGGGCCGCCGTGCGCCGCCAGTCGAGCAGGCGCGCACCCACCCCCGCGCCATGCGCTGCCACAGCGAGGGCTCAGAAAGCTGACGAGGACGCTAAGCGACTGCTTGCCAATGAGCTGATGATTGCCTGTGGTGGCGACACGGAAGCTCTTCTGGAGTACTTCCGCGCCTTCGAAAAGGACGAAACTGGACTCCTCGACGAGTATGTCTGGCGAGCTAGCTTGGAGGAGCTGTTTCGGCAAACAGAAGGCCAGGAGGCGCCAGCATGGGTCGTGAGCGGGTGCGTGCGCCTCTCGCGTGTGCCACTCGATAAAATGACGGCCACACCCTCACTGCAGCGTGGCGCGCTGCCACTAGCCTCCCCTGCACTCTCTGCCGCGCACGCGCGCGTCTCGCGAGTACCACCAGCGATGCGCCACACGCTGTGTGATTACCGCTATGCCTTAGAGGTGCTCGGTGTCCACGTAGACGGCTGAGAGAGCTGCCGCTTGGTGCCGCCTCCTCCAGTCCTCGTGTGCGTCCCCTTACCCTTATCGGTGGCAGGGGCCCTCTTACGTACCGCGTGCCCCCGTCTGCGTTGCCTCGCCGAGTTGTTTCAGGGGTGCTTTCGTCAGTCGCGGACAAAAAAAAAGCGGCGCATACGACTGCGTCGAGATGAATTATGCAGGCTCACGCTCACGCACACACACACACCTGTCAAGGAGGCAAAGAGGGAGAGGAGCGCATGCAGATAATTTTTTCAACCGCATTCTTCTCTCCTCGCCGGAGTGCCCATGACCACCTACGGCGGAGCGCATCAGCACGCTTCGCTAGACTGCGTTCTTGTCACCGATACCTCTCCTCCCTCCCCTGCCGTCACCTGCCCTTTTTCGCCTGAAGATACGTTCGCTCACTGACGGGCGCATTACAGACCCCACGACTACCGCGGCCTCGACCCCCCACCATCACCCCTCCCTTCTTCGCACTCCCCCGCGGACGAACTTACACACACGCACGCACACAAAGAGACACAAAAGCTGACAAGAAGGTGCTCCATTCAGCGTATATACGGATATACACCCGCACCTCCCACCGGCACCACCACCTTCGCCTCCCTCCTTTCGTCGAGTGCGTCCCTTGCGCTCTTCATTCGTGCTGGGACGTCCGTGTGCAGCTCTCACTCCACTCCTTGCGCGTGAGATCCGCCGCGTGGTGGTTGCTTCCGTCGATCATCTTGAGTTGCTCCTTCACCACGGTGGCTCCCTCTCTCCCGTTTACTCTCGCAGACGTGCGCGCCAGGCGCTGATTCTCTTCCCTATTCCCGGCACAGGGCAGGACACCGAGACAACCGTGAGGTGAGGTGGCACGCGTGAAGCGCAGGTCCGCTGATACGCTCCCTTTGCATCTTCCCTGTGCGTGTGTCATGCGGTGCGTGGGCGCACTTCTCCCTTCAATAGACGTTTGAACCGCTTTTTCTCGGTCGGTTCTCTTCCGTTGTGTGTCTTTCTGTGTGTGTTTGTGTGTGTGCGTGTGCGAGAGAGACAGAAAGAGAGACGATGGAGGATCCGCAAGTGGCGGGACTGGCTGGAGGGCCCGGTGGCGGGTCTGAGGTGAACCGCCTCCTCCGCTCCGACCTCCGTCACCACTACATCTTCTCGCGCGTCAAGGACTTCCTCTCCGGTGGCGATGCCGCCAAGGCGGATGAGCTGACGCGGCAGCTGGACCGCAACTTCACGGACGGCTCGGCGAACTTCATGATTGTCCACGAGCTTCTCCAGGGCACCGGCGCCAACACGCTGCTGTTTACATATCAGTCGGCGAGCACCTCGACCGAGACGGGCGCTGCTGCTGTGGCGGCAGCGGCAGCGGACACGAAAGTCACCAGCAGTGGTGGCGCTGGTGTGGCTGCAGACGCCATTGCCGCTGCCGGTGCCAACGGTGGTGGGGAGGACGTGCTTCAGGTGCTGGACCCGACGAGGCACACTATCCAGCACATCACAAAGCCCTTCGTCTACGCCATACGCGCTGGCAACGGCAAGCCGATAAGCGCTAAGGATCTGTCGCTGGTGGTGCAGGAGGTGTCGATGGGCTTCATGCGAGCGAACGTTCTCAGCAGCTACGAGCACTTGTTGACGGAGGTGTACACACCACTGTTGAACCGGATGCGCCATTGGGGCAAAAACACGTTGGAAGAGAAGAACCAGTTCATCATGAGCTTGATGCACTACGCGGACCGCGTGAGTGAACTGCAGCAGCTGCAAGACAACACGCCGGCGCTGGAGCCGGTGGACCAGGCAACGTGGAAGCAGCTGCGGAGTGGCGGCGTCAGCAAGCGCGGCGGATTGAGCGACACGACACTGGTGGCCAGCCTCGCGCAGACCGTGGAGGGTTGGATGCAGGCAGTGAACGAAGCGGTGGCGCAGGCACCGAACTACGAGGCCGAGCTGCAGGACGAGCGTGCTGGCCCAAAGACAGAGAAAGAGCTGTGGAAAGCTCGGCTTGCCAAGCTGCGCTTGTTGGAGGAGCAGCTGCGACAAGTCTCTGCCGCGCAGGCAGTGCAGTACCTCCGCGAGGCACGCAGCCCGCTTGTGGCGCAGTGGACGGAGATGGACACAAACCTGACGGAGGCGCTGGCCGAGGCGCAGGAGAACGTCAAGTACCTGCAGTCGTTGGACACCTACTTCGATGTACTATACTCGTCCAACCTGCAGCGCATCATGACCATTATGCCGACGCTCATTACGAACATTCGTATGATGTACACCATCGCCCGCTACTATCCCACCCGCGAGCACATGACGGCGCTCTTCTTCAAGATCACCAATGAGATTGTGCTGGCGTGCAAGCGCGCCATCAACCCCTCCGGGACCCGCTCGCGTATCTGGGACATGACGCACGACGCCGCCTCCTTGCAGGACTTGATTGGTCGCCTGCAAGCAAGCGCAAAGCTAAACGAGGTGTACATTCAGGAGTACCGCAAGGCACAGGAGTACTTCCTGAACCAAAGCTCAAACAGCGGCGGCCGTCTCTTCGACTTCGACGAGCTCCGCTTTCTCGGTCACTTCAACCTCTTCGCCAAGCGCGTGGATAAGCTCATCACCGTCTTCCGAAAGGTGGAGCAGTTCCGCCTGCTCAAGAGCTTCCACGTGGATCAGATGGCGAGTCTGCTGCCCCGCTTCGACGAGTACCTCGGCCACCTGCGCGGCAAGACGACGGACATCCTTGACGTGCACGACAACAACAAGTTCGACGTCGAGTTCAAGATTTTCGAGGGCCGGCTGTCGGAGCTGGAGACGTCGATGCAGGTCGCCATCAACTCCTCCTTCGAGAACATCACGTCTACCGACAACGCCCTGCTGTTGCTGAGGAAGTATCAAAAGATTTTGCAGTCCGAGACCTTCGCGCCGGATCTGGAATCGAAGTACCTCGTTATCTTCCACAGCTACGGCATGGAGCTGGAGAAGGACCAGAAGACGTATGAGCGGTACAAAGAGGACCCGCCACTGGCGCGTCACATGACGCCGGTCGCAGGCGCCATCAGCTGGTCGCGCCAGCTCCTGCGCCACATCAAGGAGCCGATGGACAAGTTCAAGATGAACCGCACCATCATGGCGAACACGAAGGACAGCAAGAAAGTCATCCGAACGTACAACAAGGTGTCGATTGCGCTGCTGGAGTTCGAGGCCATTTGGCTAGATGCGTGGAAGCGCTCGATCGAGTCGAGCAAGGCGGGCATGAACGCGACGCTGCTCGTGCGCCATGAAGGACGGCTGTATGTGAACTTCGACAGCGAAATTAATCAGCTCATCAAAGAGACGCGCTCGCTGATGCTGCTCGGTGACGTTGATGTGCCGGCGGGCGCCAAGTCGCTTCTCATGCAGGAGCAAAAACTGAAGGTCTTCTACAATGAACTGGCGTTCCTCGTCA
>NC_090160.1:372500-375000 GCF_017916325.1 Leishmania martiniquensis
ACGAACAGAATCGCCGACTTCTACAGCCGTGAGTGCACGGTGGTGATGCGCACGTCAGTGGCCCACCTTGTCGAGAATGCATTCCACCTCGCTGTGGCCCTCGGTGAGGAGATTGGCGACGGCGCCGCGGTATCGGAGCAGCTGGCGGAGAAGATCTTCTGGTTCTCCATGTCCTGGTCCTTTGGCGGCACGCTGGAGCTGCAGGACAGATTGAAGTTCGACCAATTCGTGCGCAGCAGATTCTCCGCGCTGCCCGCGCTGGCCGAGGGTCTCATCTTCGACTTCTCGCTGAATTGCAAGACGGGCGAGTGGGAGCCGTGGTCGCTCTACCTCGAGCAGTGGCGGTACCCGGGCGATGACCGACTTGACTTCTCCTCGCTGTTTATCCCGACCGCGGACTCGGTGCGGCTGCATTACCTCGCCAAGTGTAACTTCCTGCAGAGTCGCCCCACGCTCTTCATCGGTGTGAGCGGTACAGCCAAAACGGTCACGGTGGAGCAGTTCCTCGGCGGTATCAAAGCGCAGGATGAGCAGAGCAACTTCCGCAAGGTGAACTTCTCCTCCATGACGCTGCCGCAGAACTTTTACAACACGCTAGAGGACATGACCGAGAAGAAGATGGGCTCGAACTACGGCCCGAAGAACTGCGAGCGACTCACCGTCTTCATCGACGATATCAACATGCCAGAGATCAACGAATGGGGCGACCAGATCACGAACGAAATCGTGCGCCAGGTGGTGGAGATGAGTCAGGTGTACGACCTTAGCAAGCCTGGCATGCGCCGCGAGTTTAAGGGACTAGTTTACATGGCAGCCATGTCGCACCCGTCCGGCGGCAAGAATGACATCCCCAACCGACTGAAGCGGCACTTCACCGTGCTGAATATGCCGCTGCCAGAGGAGGCGAACATCCAGCAGATCTTCGGCACCCTCTTTGAAGGTCGTTTCTGCAACGATAACTACGTGCAGGGCGTGCAGGACATCGCGCGCATGCTGACTAAGATGTCTATCAGCTTCTGGGAGGCGATTGGCAAGCGCATGCTGCCGACGCCTGACAAGTTCCATTACTTCTTCAACCTGCGCGACCTCTCGCGCATCACGCAAGGTGTCATGCTGGCTGGGATGCACTCCGACCCTGACCGACCGGAGAAGCGCGCGCAGAGTAAGCCGTGGGAGACGATCATCGATGCCGTGACGCTGCTGCGCGTGTGGAAGCACGAGTGCGCGCGGGTGTTCAGCGACAAGCTGAACAGCGTCAGTGACAAGCGCTGGTTCGACGAGAACATCCAGAGCTGCATCCACGACCATTTATCCTCGACGCCGCACAAGGATCTGGTGGAGATGGTGCGGGAGCCGGTGTACATGGCGAACTTCATGCGCGACCCCGTCATTGACCCTGAGACGGGCGAGCAGGTGGAGCCAGCGCCGCGCATTTACGAGGTGGTGCCATCGATGGAGACGGTGCTGGAGCGCTTGATGAGCTCGATGCAGGCCCACAACGAGACCCCCACGGGCCGCGTGAAGAAGCTGAACCTTGTCCTTTTCGAGGCGGCTCTGAAAAACGTGTGCCGTATCTCGCGCGGCCTTTCGCTGCCGCGCGGCAACCTGCTGCTCGTAGGTGTCGGCGGCAGCGGCAAGCAGTCGCTGGCGCGCCTCGCCGCCTTCGTGAATGGCCACGACTACGCCACGCTCACGATCTCGAAGGGCTTCGGCGTCAATCAGCTCTTCGACGCTATTCGCGAGCAGTACATCAACGCCGCCACCAAGAAGCCTGTCACCATGCTCTTCACCGACAATGACATCAAGCAGGAGGTGTTTCTTGAGTACATCAACTCATTCCTCTCGAACGGTGAGATTGCTGGTCTGTTCGCCAGCGACCAGCGCGACTCGGCCATCAACGACATCCGCCCGATCATGAAGAAGGACCCGTACGCGAAGTTTGAGGACATGTCGGAGTCTTTGTGGAAGTACTTCATCGCCCGCGTGCGGGAGCGGCTGCACTTTGTGCTCTGCTTCTCGCCCGTCGGAGACCGCTTCCGCACTCGGGCGCGCAAGTTCCCTGCGTTGATCTCGTCGTGCATCATCAACTGGTTCTTCCCGTGGCCGAAGCAGGCCCTGCTCGATGTCTCTGCCCGCACGATTCAGAACTTCGAAATGGCGACGGAGGACCGGCACAAGAAGGCGCTTGTGGAGCTGATGTCGGAGATTCATCTGCTTATGCTCGAGCGCTCCGAGGAATACCTCGCCCGCTACCGCCGCTCCGTGTACAGCACCCCCAAGTCATACCTCAGCTTCATCGAGAGCTACACGCAGGTGTACACAAAGAAGTTCAGCGAGCTCAACGACGAGGCAAAGAAAATCAATAATGGTCTCAAGAAGCTGCACCAGGCCGCCGAGGACGTGCGGGTGATGCGAACGCAGCTGCAGGAGAAGGAGGTGCTCCTGGGCAACAAGCGCAAGGAGACGGACGCGCTCGTCAAGGAGATTGAGGTGCGCACAG
>NC_090160.1:380000-460000 GCF_017916325.1 Leishmania martiniquensis
TTCGAGAGCACAGCATCACACCCTGGCGAAGCCGTGCACCCTATTCCTCACCACGCCACACCCGCAGGCGTTTCGGAGGGGATAGGAAAGGATAGAGAGGTGGCGGGCAGGTGGCTCCGCATGGATGCACCTCCGTGTGTGTGCGTGTTTGTGTGTGCGGAGAATATAGGGAGGAGGAGAGGGGGAGGGGGGGCAGACGCCATGTACATAGGCAGCACCTCTGACGGCAGGGCAGAGAGACGACTTCGATTACTTCTTTAGACTCACTACGCCACGGTGGCACGTACAAGAGGCAAAGTGTGAAGACGGGGTGCAGAACATGTGCATCGGGTCTTGTGGCTCCTCCCTCCCTTTCTCACCCTCTCTGTGTATGAGGGGAGGAGGGGGAGGAGGGGGACCACTGTACAATAGAGGGCAAGGCACGTGGTTGTGCCTTGAAGGGATGCTGGGAGCGCAAGGGGAGGCTGGATGTTCCCTCTCGGCTCTTCCCGTCGAGCCTCCATCCTCCTCCAAGCCCACCCTCACCACCGGTGCTCAAGCCGGAAGAGGGCACGGGCGAATGCCATGACTGTCTCTTACCCATACCCTCCTCGGGGGGGGAAGGGAGGGGGGCGTCTCTCTGTTGGTCACGCACGCCTCTTCCCTGAGAACAAAACGAGTTCCCTGACTTTTCTCTTCTTCACGTTGCCTCCCCTCCGCGCGGCAGCACCGCCAGTGACCATCACCGCCGCCCTCCCCTCAGAGGTGGAGCGGAAGCCTTTGACGTACACCACAGCTGCCCGGATTTTCTCTATACCGCGTTCTGCTGGCGCTCACTGACGCACACGTGCGGCGCAGGCGTAGAGCGCAGAGAGTACCCTCTGCGCCCGGCAAAGAAAGTTGGCCGTTTGGTGTCTCAGCGTTTCCACAAGGCAACCCGCGCATGGCTGGTCGCGTGACCGACGAGGGGGGAGGGGGCACCACACGCAACGCAGCGAAGCCTTTCCGAAGTAAAAGCACGCCGAGCATGAGTTGAGGGCTGAATTGGCATGCGTGTACGGCGCAGACGGACAGCAGGTGGCGGCAGCATACGTATCCGCTTCCAAGCAACGGGTGGCCCAGCCCTGGAAGGGAAATGGAGGGGGTTAGCAGATTGCATGCAGAAGCAACAGATCCAGAAGAGAGGAGGTTCGAGGAAGATCGAGTCCGCAGCCCCCACCACCCGCCCCGCTGCGGGTGGAGGAGATGCAGAGGGCCTACAGGGAGCTCTGCCGCACCCACCCGCGCGCCGCTCTTCCTGAAGCTGGCGTGGCACTGCGCCGCACGAGCGGGCGACCTGGGGACACTCCTGAAAAAGGACGTGCACATCTCCGCACTCTCGGAGAGCTCGCCGACGGCCTCAGTGAGTATCACGATCCGCTATGGAAAGGGTGCGAGGTTCCGCGGGCCCTATGCGATAGGGACGCGATTGCAGCGAGAGGACGCGGCCCTGCTGCTGAAGCTGGTGAGGAGCCGAGGCCCAACGCAGCGCCTGTTTGCGGGCGTGACGAGCCTCTGCGATCAGACGCAAAGAGTGGTGCGCTATGCGGGCAGCGCACCCGAAAGGTCGCGTCGGCGAAGGCCCGCCACGCACGCGGGTGCCGGACCCGCTGCCGAACGACGAATACTTCACCGCCAAGCACTCGGCGCACACAGATCCACGGGCGGCGATGCTGTGCCTGCAGTACCTGATGGCGCACGGGCTGGTCGCGAGAAGGGGCCCGACCATGCGCATGGCGGTGGTCACGGACCACTTTGCGATTGTGCGGGCGCAGCGGAAGCACAACGGCTTCGGCGGCATCGGCAGAGGGTACTGCCTGAACCGCCTGTACGCGTACACGACGGCCCTCTACTTTACCGAGCGCGTGCGGGTGGTGTTCTTTTACATCGCCGGCCAGGTGAACCCCGCGGATGAGCTATCACGCAATTTCGCCGACGACGGCGGTACGACACGGGGGTGACGCGGCGCGCTGCCGACGACCTGGCGGTGCCTTTTCTGCGAAGCACGTATTCCCCGTTATGCGAGCAGGCGCGCGGATCGCCGCCCACGATTCTCGCAACGGGGCGCGTGGATGGGGGCGACATGCCCCCCCTCCCCACCCAGGCTCACCCACAACGGGGCCCCAGCACCCCTGACGGGGAGGTCTTTCCCCGGCCAGCGTTCCCTTACCGCGGCAAGGACAGCGGCTACCGGCGCGTCCACCAGGAAGGAGCGACTGCGGGGGCCGTGACAGACAGCTATGACGGGGCCGTTCTCCGCAGCACGCACACTCCACACGATGGACAAGCACGACTACGGGGGACGAGGGCTGGTCCTGGCCAGAAGTCTGCTTACAGGAGAAATGAGACCCGCGAGCGCAGCGAAGCCGCGGCGAGATTTGCTCCCCAAATGTGGAGGAGGGCTGTTCAAGCGCATGCGACTAGCAGGAGCGCCAGCCACCCTCATCTCCCTTCCTTGAGGCGTCTCTCTCTCCGGTCCCCCTTTCCCTGCCCATTCGCGCGGCCTTCATCACGATCGTCACCTCCTCCCCGCCTTTTGTCTTCATTGTTGCTGCCACAGATGCATTGGTTGCGCCTTCCCTCCAAGAGACCTCCCATAACACCAACGACGGCGCAGGGGCACCGCGGTAAGGGCCACCACCACCACCAAACGGGCAGCAACATCAACATCGGCAGGGCTGTGTGACCCTGAGCATCTGTATAAGCCGAAGGGCCGCTTGTGGCGGGACATCGCGGTCACAGACTCGCTCGCCTCTGCCCCCTCCCCTCCCACTCTATCTTCGAGTTCACCTTTGCGTTGCTGTCCAGCGGAGCTCTCGCTCGGGCCATTCTCCTCTCAGGAGGGTTGGCGCTGCCTCGAATTTCCCCCCTCTCTCACCCCTCTTTGCAGCACTCATAGCCACCACCGCCCCAAGAGTGTGTCATGCTGCGCTCTTGCGCCTCTCTCTACGCGCTGGGCGGCAGCATCGTCCGTAGCAAAGCCCTCGTGGCCCCTGTCTCAGATGTTGTGATCCGAGATGCCGGCACCAGCCTCCCTGGCATCCCGCATGCAAATCGCGTGTGTCGGTCCTACCGGCAGTGGCTGAAGCTCGCAGTCCTCTGCCCACCTAGCGCCCTGTGCGACCTTAACGAGCACGCGCAGATGAACGAGCGCTTTGTGATTATCCTGCGGCAGAAGTTCCGCGAAGGGGCTGAACTGCGTGACGCGGACCAAATCGCTGTGGCAGTGCAGTCGTGTGAGCGCAGTCTGGCCATGTTCCGCTTCCTCGCCGCCGACGGGGCGAAGCGCAAGTTCCCGGAGGCGAAGCTACGGCTGAATCTTCACAAGATAGGCTTCTTGGAGATGGGCAAGCTGAACTACAAGCAGATGGTGAAGGAATACTGGAACACCTACGTGCTGCGCAAGTGGTAGCTGTCGCTTCGAATCAGCACACCACAGGAGAGGGAGTAGAGAGAGACAGAGAGGGGGGAACTCTCTCTACTCCCCACTTCTCCCTTTCGTTCTCAACACGAGTGTGTCTTGTGGCATCGAATGTGCACATGTTTCGTGGGTAGATGCGAACTCATCGCCCTTGGCAGTGAGATGCTTTGTCCCTCTGATGCAGAATGAGAAGCAATGCTTCCCTGCATGTGTGTGGGGGAGGGAGGAGGAGTGTGTGTGTAGGCTTTACCCACCCCCGTGCGACTTGATTTCCTCTGCGTGTCAGTGTACGTTTGCCTCTTTCCTTCCCTTCTCCTCACCCGCATGCGCGTGTTACAGTAACGTAATGGGCTGTCGCCGCAGTCATCGCCCAGTGCGACGGAGTCGGCGCTGATCTGTGGCGATGAGAGGTGCAGCGAGGCCCTTGAGAGTTCTCCTCCAGCTGATCCTCACATCCCACTACCACGCGCACACGCATGTGTGTGTTTGTGTCTGTGTGTGTGTGTGTTGAGGCCTGAATCGCAGTAAACGGGAACGCACGCGAGAAACTTTATACGTGCAATGGAGCCTATTCGGCTCGGCGGACGCGTGCTGCAGTGTCGTGTTCAGCTTCTTACACGCCCTTTTCGTGTGTGTTCCGGCCTGAGTCCACTATTGGGCCTCACTGAAATGGTGTCGTTGCCTCCTCTACGCTTCCTCGTGCCCCCACTTCTTCGCTCCCTAATCTCTCTCCCTCGCTCGTTCAGCTGCCTCATCAGACACTCGCACGCGACATGCCCCAGGACGCTTCTCATCCCATTGCCTCCGCCGCTTCGACAAGGTTCACTCCACCACAGGTCCTTTAACCGCCGACGCCACCACTATCACCTTCTTATTTTTTTCCGTTGCCGAAGCTCGAAGCCTCCTCATCTCTTCATGAAATCCATTAAACAACACGTCCGCTCGTCCGCTTCAACGAAAGCCACGAGACGGCGCCCCCGCTCTCGAGAAGGTGACGTACCGCCCTCATGAAGGTGCAGCCCTCTCTCTCTCGCCTCAGCCTCCTTTTCTGTGCTCTCTGCAGCAGAAACGAAGGGAAGAGAAAAAATGCAGTGCGCGCACACATGCACAGCATCGCTTCCTTCAAACCCGCTCGTCGCCACCTTATCCCAGGATGCACGCTTAAGCCCTTGCTTCATCCTCTGATCACTGTTCACCTGCTTCTCTCATGGAAACAGTTCACAGTGTGAGTGCTTGCGCTTGTGCGTACCTTGTTTTTTTTCGCCCCGCACACGCAGCAGAGTGTTTCAACGCAGCGCCCGTGATTCACAGCGCACACGCATCTGATCCTCTTGACTATCGTGCCCTTTTCTCCATCACCCACCCATCTCCGTGCGCTCTTCCCACCGCACCTCCCCCCTCCCTCTCCCCCTTTTCTTCGCCATCGCTTCATGTTTCTCTTCTTCCTCTGTGCGTACATGGTCCCGCTACCTCGCACACACACACTTCCGCACACCTCCTCTTACACTGTTCTTCGCCGACCCTTAGCGCAGCATGGCACGTGAACGCCGCGACCACTATCCTTCGAGCCCCTTCACAGTCACACCCACCCGCACAGGCATTTTTCAAGCATCCCTCCCTTTCACGCCATCACCAGCCCTCATCTCTCTCCTGTCCTCCCAACAAGTATCTACGCTGACGGCTTCGCGCCACACACACACCAGCTTTCCCCCTTGCCACTGCCTCCTGCGCCCACACCCCTCGGCTCCATCAATACACCCTCACCGTCCACGATCTGACCTCCCTCCTTACAACAAAAACAAACCCTACACGACCCATGCATTCCTCACAGCTCGACGGAAGAGCGGAGCAGCTCGCCACTGACCTCCGTCAGCAGCTCGCCGACCTGCAACGGGAAAACTGCCGCGTCCACCAGTCCCTACAGGCCCTCACAGCGCAACCAGTAAACGCCTCGGAAAAGATGTCAGAGGACCCGCCACCGTCGCCCGAGCAGCCGGAGCAGAGCAATATGGTGAGTAGTTCGGGGACCGGCGGGTCGTTAGTGCTTCAAAGACGGTCATCCGCAGGTTTTGCTGGTCAGGAAAAGGAGGTATTCTGCGTGGAGGAGTTTGATGGCTTGCCAGTCTGCGAAGGCGCGCAGGAAATCGACGCATGTCCTCGATGGCCTTTCAGTCCCTCCCTTGGCGCTTCGGGTATTTCTTCGAAGACGGAGGAGCGTCAAAGGCGCATCTCGGAGTCGGCTGCTCATCGCTCAGAAGTGAAGGTGCTGAAGGATGTTGGGGCGCTGGTCAATGAGGAGGGTGAGGGTTTTTCTTCTGGCACGCTTCCGCGGCGGACATCACAGAAGCTGCAGGGGTCAATTTATCTTCAGCTGTATGCCTGTCATAGGATCATCTCGGGCGGCGAAAGCGAGTTTGGGCGACGTGTTGCATGCAACGCCGATGATGCTGTTGGAGAGCAGACGGTGTTGATATCGTTGCCGCCGGCCCCTGTGTCACGCTGTGGGATGGAGCAAGTGAATCTTTCATCGCCTGGAACGAAAGGTAAGAGCAGTGTGCCCGCTGCTCCTACTGGGGGTGTCGAAATAGCAGCTGCCCTCGCCTCCGTAGCAACGTTGCCCGACGTAGTGAATCATGGAGGCGCACTGACGGTCACTGGGTACGACCGCTTCAGGCTGATGAGCGCCGAGAATGGAGACCTGGTGGAACGCGACACCTGTGCTGGGTCACCTTACTGGGCCGCCGAGAACCGTATTACGACCTACTACCCAATGCCTAGCGTGTTGCTGCAGGCAATGGAGAGGCGGGAGGCAATGGGTTTCCGCCGTCACTCTCAGGAGTGCGAAAAGCTCCTGCAAAGCTCTGCGACCCGTCTGGGCGGTGCCGCGGACGACGCACTGCGGAGCTCATTCGTATCCTTCAAGGCGAAAGGTGAAGCAGCAGACCAGAGGCCGATCCACAAGCGCAGCTTCTACGAGGGGCCCGGTGTGGATTGGGAAAAAGTTCTGCGCGAGCAGGCAACGGAGGTGAGCAGCCTTTCAGGCTCAGACCGGGCAGCGGGCGAGCTTGTGCGCAAAGAGGGTGGGGATGTGCCTACCCAAGGCGACGAAAAGAAGAGGGACAGGAGACAAGAGCAGTAGCGGTGGCTTTCTTTCAGGAAGCTGCATGAAGATGCGGCCCCTTGGCAGTTGCGGCTCCTGCCGACGTTTCTGTGCGGCGCGCACCCTAAGCTTCTGCTTACGCGTCTCTCGCCGGCATCACCTCTGGTCAGTTCCTGTCCGCTCTTCCCCCTCCCCAACCCCTCCTGCGCCCCGCGTGCTTCCTTTACACTGTGCGCCAAGAGCATCTCTCTCACGATCTGTCTCCGACCCGATTCTGCTGTCCCCTTTACTCTTTTCAAGACAGCGTTGCGCGCCGGAAAGCAGAGGAGTCGAGCAGGAGAAAGGGGGCTCTATCAGAGCCGCAACCACTTGTGCACATGTGTGCCGCTTCCTCAAACGGTGTCGTGTGTGCTCCCACCACTCCTTTGGTATCGTGCCCCCTCCACACGCACACGCAACGCATCCCCCCTCCTCCCCCTCTCTTTTCTCTCGCGTCAATTCGTTGTTGTAAAGCAAACTGTACTCACCAAATCTGCACGTTTCTCTTCTGTGATCCCCATCCCATCCTCAACCTCAATGTGTGTGTGTGTATTTTTTTGGTTACGGTTTCAGCCCTCCGTCTGTCTTCGAGTCAGCCTTTCCACGGCGCAGGAGTCGGCAAGAATTCGTCTAGTGTTGTGGCGCTCGACATTGTGCCCCCCCGCTCCGCTGCCATCACTGACGGCCTCATCCCCTACCTCCCCCCTCCCTTTCCACCCTTCTCTTTCGTGTATATATGTGTGGAGGCATATGTATATATGTGTAGACATATACATATATGTACGCATCAAGCACCCCCCCATCCCCCCCACACACACACACCTATCCATATATATATATTTATGGACTGCTTTACTGAGCGACGCATCCTTCCCTGGAATCTGTGGATGTCTTCGTCTCCGCTCTTCTCTTTTGTTTGCCCATGTCAGCCGGTGGGAAGGGGTGTGCAGCGGGGCGCGCACACAGAAGCGTGCGACGGTGAAAGGGGGAAGGCACGTGCCAACCTGCCTGCTCCCCTTTCATCGCCAGCGCTCGTGTGCACGTGCATGTGTCCGCAGGACACAGGTAGCCGAGGCTGGGCGTCATTTCCATGTATTTAGTATCTCGTTCTCATCTGTGCCGTCCGTTAAAATGGAGGCGGTTGCCGCAGTGCTAATGGGCGAGAGATCGCATGTGTTGGTGCAGTGGGCATCGCAGGGGACTTCCTGTGTACGTAAAAAAAGGGGGCAACCACAAAGGAAAGGGCCGCTTCGAGGGTGAAGTGCTAAGGAAGCTGAACGGCCGGGAGCGAAAGAGCGAGAGTAGGAAGATGGGCGGGGGGGCACAGGCGTAGAGGAAGCCCTTCACACAGCAGTCGAGAGAACAGAGCGAGTGGTTGCCGCTTCTAAAGAAGTGAGCGGAACCAGCAGCGTGCCTTCTCGATGCCGTTATTCTGAGGCGCCCTCTCAACATCCCCTCTCCCCCTCCTCCCCCCCTTACCCCCACGCACACTTATACATGAGCATATGCATAGACGATAGTGTGTTAGCCTGCGCGGGGGGAAGGGGGAGGAGGAGAGGTAAGGGGAGGGAGTGGTCAGCAAAGGGCCCAGGCGAGCGAGGCGCACATGCGTGCATGGCGTGCCTGCCCTTGCGACAAGTCGATTTGCCCTTCCAGAAGAGCATCTGAGCGGGAGTCGAGCCCCCCCTCCCCTCTCTCCCCGTCCTCTTCCCGAGCTCTTTGATGAAAACAATGGCCACCGTCGCTCTATCAGCCACTCAACATTATTTGTCCTCCTCCTCCCTCTCCCTCTCTTCTGCGCTCCTCTCCAACGGTCATGGCATTTCACTCTCCTCAAAGAGAGCACGCCGCTGGCAGCACCAGCAGACCCCTCAACTCCGATAGTAGCACGACCCGACACGTCTCAGAAGGCGCCGCTCGGTGGGGGTGGGTGCGCCGCACGTAGATAGCTCCTCTCCTCTGCCCTCCTTTCCTCCCACGCTCGCTATTCCTTGCATCTGCAGAGCTCACGAGAGGTCCACAGTCCTCGCAGCAGAGGCACATACCGGCCGTAGGCACCACACGCACACCCGAAAGCACATAGCCACAGCAAAAAAAACGGGGGAGAAGCGGAGGCGCGCGCGATTCTCAAAATACGCATATATATATATATATGTGTGTGTGTGTGTATCGACGTGTTTTTGTCTCGATTGGCGTGCGTGAATACAAGCGACCGCTCAGCTATTAACGACTTGCGGTGAGTGTGGCATACACACACACACACGTGCAAACACGCGCCCCTCGTCCCATCGATCATTGTCGAGGGTGGCGAAAAGCAAAGGTACAAGGCGGCGCAGCCGTACCGATCAGAGTCAGACCGAACAGCAATCACAGTGCGCACTTTCACAGGCAGCACACACACACACATATTTATATAGAAGTACACGTCTTCGCAGGTGCCGTACGCTCAGCGTTTCATACACATACAGAGAAAACAAGTGAACGGAAGAGAAAGGAACGTTGGCAGTTACTGTGTGCTCCCCTTTCCCGAGACGCACAACAAGTTGATCGGCCTCCTTCCACACACACACACACACACACAACATAAGCACGTAGAAACTTGTGCCTTCTTATTCTATTTGTGCTTGCACACGCTCCTGTCGCTCTCTGCCCCCCTCGCCTCCCCTTCTCTGTCGTGTATTCATTGACGTATTTCGTTGATCGATCGGCTTTTTTCTGTGTTTGTCTTCGTCTTCTTGCCGCCAAAGAAGAGCCCGGCGCCTCTGTGTGTGTGTGTGTGTTTACCCCTCTCGACCTGTGCACGGTGAGCCATGCTCCGCGCCACTATTCTAGCTCGCGGCACGCTGGTCAAGATTGGGCGCGGCCCGAGCAACGTGACAGAGTCGGCCAGCAATGCCCTTCTCGAGTCTCTGCAAGACCACGGTTACTGCTACATTCAGCACCCCTTCATTCAGAAGACTATCCTGGAACAGCTGCACCGCGATTGCCGCATCTTCTTCGAGCAGTACGTCTTGCACCTGCGCGACACCGCCGCGCAGGGCAGTCTGAAGCGTAACAACCTTCACAACTACAACTGCACCCAACTCTCCCCGTACGAGCTGGAGAGCATCAAGTCTCCAAGCGGCTTCCGCGGCTACTACCGCTACGTCGGCGCAAGCGGTATCGACGACGCCATCGAGTGTTTCTCAGTCGGCCGCGATGACGTGGCTGACCCGGCGGTGCTGCGGCGCGACTACTACAAGCAAGCTGGCTGGGAAGAGAGCGAGTACCTAAGCATGATTAGCCGCCGCAACCCATGGGACATTTTGCTGAACCACGTCAACTCAACCCCCGCAGCCGGCAGTGGCCTTGGCCCGGGCACGGACCGCAACGACAATTTCATGTCCGATTTCAAGGACATGATGATGGCCTACTACGATCTTTGCTACACGGTGAGCATGGACGTGATGCGGCACATCAGCTGCGGCCTCGGCATCCGCCCCTCCATCCCGCAAGGCGGGCCCGACCCTTCCATGGACTTCGAGCTCGAGTACTTCACGTCATTCCACCAGAAGCGCGACTGCGACCTGCAAGCCAAGTACTACCCGCAGCTCGGCGAGGGGACGCGGCTCAAAAATGGCATCGAAATCCAAAACCAGCGGTCGGCGCGCAACCCAGATGGCGTGAAAGTGCTGCGGCGCAAGGGGGCCAAGATGCAGCCTCTGACAAGGACTGCGAGCTCTGAGGACGGCGACGATGGCAAGGACATGACAGTGCGTCTCGACACGCATAAAGACCTCAGCACCGTCACTCTCCTCTCCCAGGACTCGCTTGGGGGGTTGGAGGTTTGGGACGAGGAGAAGGGCTCCTACACAGCCGTTCCGGTTCTCGAGGACGCGCTTCTCGTCAACGCCGGCTTGTTCTTAGAGAAATGGACCGGTGGCCTCATCGAGGCGACTCCTCACCGCGTGCGCAACTGCAAGGGCGGTGGCAGCCGGTGCAGCATCGTCTTCTTTGCTCTGCCCGACCATGACGCCCGCATCGAGCCGCTCCTGCAGCAGGAGGACAACCCAGCGGTGGATGCGCAGGACAGTTTCCTTGCTGGTGACATGATGCCGGCCCCCTGAGGTGGAATAGGCAAAAACTGTGGTAGCATGAGCGGCCCCGCACTCTTTGCTCGCCCGCCGTCGGTGTGCGAAACGTGAGCTCTGAAGAGGTGGGTCGGGGGGTGAAGGGCTCCAGAGAGGAGGGTCTGCTTGAGCGCGAGCGCGCGATCGTGCCTCCACCGCGCCTGCGAGCGCTACAACAGAGCGACGGCGAGTCTCTTCGGTCCCTACTTGTTCTCGTGCGAACAGGTACGCCTCAGTAGACCCCTCCCTCCCGACACGCACACACACACACATACATACTCGCCCCCTTTCTGCATCGGACGGAAGGGTGTTCAAGGGTAGCCCCATGTTCATAGAAAAAGAGCTATAGAAATGCAAAACGCCAGCGGAGGTACCATCGCCTCGTTGGTGCGATGTGATCCTCGTTGCGAGTCGCTGATTGGGGGTGGATGCGTGGGCTTTCTCCGCATCTACAGGTCGCGTGACCGCCTTGTTCGACTTTGTGTGTGTGTGTGTGTGCGAGTGCGAGTGTGAGTGTGAGTGTGAGTGTCTTTGTCGGTCTTTAGTGCGTTTGGATGTCTTTTATCAGTGTTTCTCGCACGTAAACGAACTGAAAGAGCACCACCGTGTTGTCGCAGGGACGCATCACGTCTTCCCTCCCCCCTCCCCACCCACCCAACGACTGCCGCCTCAATTGTGACCGTTTCTCGCCATGCAAGAAACGTGGCGGGAGACGCGTTGGGTGGGCTGGTCGCGCGCGTGCTATTCTCACCCTTCTTCCCTCGGTGTCGATGTCCTCTTCTCCTACGGCACCAAGACGGCGCGCGTAGACAGAGGCAGCAGCAGCAGCAGATGATATGCAAACTGGATCGAAGCGGCGGCCACCATGACTGTTAGGGACAGCCGCCCATCAGCAAACGGGAGAGGTGCGCCTTCAGTGCTCTCGTTTTCTCCTACAGCTAAAGAGAAAAAAAAACGTCTGCCTTTCCGCTCTCATGGCCCTTTTCTCGTCTGCACCTCTGCTGAACCACACTCCACACGTAATCGGGGCTCGTGCGGCCCACGACGGCGAAACACACCCACCCACACACACACACACTTACACGTATGCGGCCATCCGATGGCATGCGCACTACGCGGGTCTGAAACGTCAACACGCAACCAATACCATCGCTGCCCACTGCCACAGTTGATCATTCTACCACCGTCAGCACGGCCCCCCCCACCACCGCCACCTCCCTCCCTCCTCAGGAAAACCCCCAGCAGCACGCGGGCCCCCCACCTACACACACACACACACACGCGTGTCCTTCCCACAAGATGGAGGTCCTCGATGACATTCTGTTCCACCCCATCGTGGCCTTCACCAAGAACAGCCGCATGCTGGTGCGCAAGTGCCAGAAGCCCAACTACAACGAGTTCACAACGGCCACCATTGCAGCGCTGATCGGCTTCTTTCTGATGGGCTTTCTCGGCTTCTTTGTAAAGCTGGTGTTCATCCCCATCAACAACGTCATTCTTGGGTCTTAAGCAGCGGCGCACATGTGTGCGTGCGCACCGAGGCCGCAGCACTTTGTCGCGCGCACACATACACACACACACACGCATGCAGCAGGCACACGCAGAGGGAAGGAGATGATGGACAGAGAAGAGTTCACAGTGTGCTTGTCGTTGGGCTTCAAATGCGGAAGCGTCTCTCTCTCTCTCGTGCGCGCGCGCGCTTTCTCCTTCTGTGAGCGCACGCGCGGAGGCGCCTTACCCCCCTCCCCCCTCCCTTGTTTTGGCTCGTCTTCTCCGAGATGCCCACTTCGCCTCGAACGAGTCTGCAAACGCATTGCAAGAAGCGACGGCTGCTCTGTTTTTAAAGACGCTGTGGCCAACTTGTGGTTGCCAACCGCCACCCCTAATCTCGCCCTCCGCAAGAGGCATGCTCGAGTGTGGGGAAAGAGGGTTTTGGGGGTAGAGGGGCACACGGCGGGTGTGCCGCGCACCGACTGCCCTCCTCCTTCTCTTCCTCTCTACCGCACGTTTCATGCAGCAGCGGAGAGTGGTACCGGTGGCATGTGCCGCATCCTAATGCAGACCGCTTGAGGAGCCCACGCACGTCCGCGTATAGGCTCTCGCTTCCTTCGACCTTCAGCAAATTCCTAACCTTCGCTGCAACTGCCCTGCTATGGGCCGCTCTTTTATCCCCCCCGCTCCTCGTGCAATGCACAACAACCACATATTCCACGTCCCCTTAACTCATACGCACCAGCGCCGACCTGTGGACGCACGCAAGGAGCAACGGAGGGCATCACGCCTCCCACCCTCCACGATCTCGACCCCACTAAGTTCACTACTCCCCACCCCCCACCCCCTTGGCTGTCGTGGAGAGTGTCCTCTTTCCCTTCGCCGCGTCCTCCCTCCACCATCGCCCGCTTGGGTCGGCACCCTCATCCATGTCAGCCATGAAGCGCTCGCTGAACGTGGGTGTGGTCGGTATGGGTAATATGGGTATTCCTATCACTCGAAATCTCGCCTTCAAGGCGCGCAGCGCTATGTACTTGCAGATCCACAGCCGCACGCTCAGCAAGGCGCGGCAGGTGTGCGACGACATGAGCGCCGATGGCGCGACCTGCGCCATGCGCATCCACAACCGCTACAGTACCATGACCAAGTGGTGCGACGTCATCTTGCTGACCTTGGCGCACCGGGCCGCTTCACGGAAGGTTCTCCTAGAGGATAGCGAGGCCCTCATCCCCAATGCGCGTCCTGGACAGATCATTGTGGACCACACCACCGTGGACATGGAGCTGTCGCGCGAATGCGCCTACGAGGCAGAGCGTCGCGGCGCTGTCTTTCTCGACGCCCCGATGAGCGGCAGTCCGAAGCAGGCCTTCAACAACCAGCTTGTGCTTATGGTAGGGGGCCCGGCGGAGCAGGTGCAGCGGGTGTCACCAATTTTTCGCATGTACGCGGACAACATTCACCATATGGGCGCCAACGGCAGCGGCACCGCGGCAAAGCTGCTCTCGCAGGCGCTGGTGGCCTCACACAACGCTGCCGCCGCGGAGGCAATGACCATTGCCAATCGGCTCGGCATTGAGGACCACCAAAAGCTCATTCAAGTCTTGGACGCCTCGTGGGGCTCCAGCACGATGCTGCGCCGCAACGCGCCAACGATGCAGGATCTCGTACGCAACCCGGACAAGCTGGCACCATCCTCTGGAGTCAGCATCGACAGCCTCCTCGAGGATCTCTCGCTGCTCGACGCCTCCTTGCCAAAGGTGGCGAAAGGCGGCGACGGCAAGGGAGGACACGAGGTGGTGGAGGAGCGCTTCCCTGTGCTGGACGCGTCGCTGCGCATGCTTGGCGCAGCCGCCGAATCTGGGATGGGTGACCGTGACATGGCGGCCGTCATCCACTACATCCCTGCCGCTGCCGCAATGGAAGAGGAGGAGGGGGTGCGCGTCGAGCCTCGCGGGCTCACAGTCGGCGCTTTTGTTAGCCGAGGCGCCACCGGGAAGGTGAGCGGCGCCCCCACGACAGCAGCAGGAACCGCAGTCGTTGCCTCGCCGTCGTCGGTGCCCGCGGGGATGGAGATGATGGACCCCAGCTCGCTTGCAGACTCTCTTGGCGACGCAGAAAGCAGCACCTCTCATGCCGCGTCGAGTACAGCCCCGCTGGCAACGCCCTCGCCGCAAACGCCCCCAAACTTCACCATGGAGGACTTTTACTAGCGGGTCGCCACGTGCAACGAAAAGGGAGGGAAGGGTGATAGCGGGAGGTAGGAGCGGCGTGTACGCTCGCCTACCGGGAAGACGCCCTCCCCCTTTCCTCTCCCTTCTGCACCCCCCCAACGCACGCACACCTCATCGAGTCGCAGTGCCTTGACGTACGCGTGTGTGCGTGTGTGTGTTGGGGGGCACCGTTTTTTTTATTTTTCGCTCCCATCCCCTTTGTGTCCCCGTCCCCGCCACAACGGATCCCCTCGCCACGCGCCGTCGGCAACGACGGTGTTGAGGGGAAGAAGAGTCTGACGCGTAATCCAAGACGAGAACAAGAGAAAAAGGTGCGGTCAATGCCAACGCCACATCGGTCACGCAGTCCGCATCGCTGTCACTGACACCACGGCATGCGCGCACGCACACAGGCACATCGACGCGTGACCCCAAAGGCCCAAAGCGGCGGCTGTTGTCCGGGAAGGAGGGGAGGGCGGAGCGGGGCAGCTGCCGCATCGTCTCTTGAGCACACGAAGGAAGAGGGGGTGCAGATTGCGCGCCTCATGCTTCTTCTACGGCTGAGCTTGAGTACGCCATACCCGCATGCGCGCTTACGCAGCTGTGCATGCGCGCCGGTTCTCCCCTCCACGCTTCCCTTTGCCTCCTACCTCCTCGGCCTTTCACCCCTCCCTCTCTCCCCCTCCTCGCTGGCCCTTGTCTGTCAGCGTCACTCTATCACCCCACACCCCGCCCACCCTCCTACCCGGGGCGCGTATGCGATCGCACTGCGGTTTCAGCTAGAGAGAACTAATCCGGTAAGGGCAACCGGTGGCAGATGTCTCGCACATCTGCGCTGCGCATCTGAGCTGCTGTCAGGGCCTCTTTTCCCCGGCAAATGTACAGCCCAGAGATGGAATGGCTGCTGGGGAGCGCGACGGCGGTGCAGGAGAAAACGGGGTGGAGAGCATCCGCACGAAGTGGTTGCAGTATTCCAGCGCCGGATGCCCTCCGCCCAGCAAGCACGCTTGCAGTCGATCGCCCCAGGTGCTCCCGGGGTTTGTACACGAGAGTGGAGGTGATTGGCGGGTTACCGCCACGCGGTCCCCGCAAGCCCGCCGACACCTTTAGCCCAATGCCATGCCGCTTTCTCTAGCGTACGGCCGTGTCTCCTCTGTCCCTCCCCTCTTCCCGCCTGCGTTAACAGCTCACTCCCCCCTTTTTTGGTATGTCCGCCTGCACGAACGCGGCGCTGGCCGCGGGCACTCCTTCGCGCTGTTCCGCTTGTGCCAGCGATCATCTGGATCGGCATGCACATGTGCATCTCTGAGCGCACGTCTTTTACTGGCCTCCTCTCATCCCTCTCCGCTTCTCTCCTCCGCCGACTCTCGGCAAAATCGGCGTTTACTCACTACGCCTGCGGCTATGAAAGTGCTCTCTGTCGCAGCTCACGCACGCAAACACATCACACGCAGCCAATTCATGTTTGCAAGTCTGGGAGAGGTCAATCAGTTCACCGGCCTCGTGGCGCGATCACCGTCTACTTTTGCGCGAGTGGAGGTCTCACCGGCCGCGGCAGCACCGGTAACGCTACCGCTGTCAGATACCGGAGGGCATTCGCCTGCACTGCACGTGGACGAGGCGCATCCGCGCAGCGCCCACCCCAGCCTCGGCAGGCCGATGCAGGACCCTGTCGCGCGAGAGGCGGACCAGCCCGCCATGGTCGGTCAGTCTGTTGACACCACTTCGGTCCTACTGCTGTATCTCAGCCAACTCATCAATGCCGCCACTTCAGCTAAGGAGGAGGCGCACATCAACAAGCACCAATGCGCGTTAGCTGTTCGCCGTCTGCGACTCATCGCCGCCACGCTGCGCCAAATGCCGAGACCCGCGCCGTCGCCGCCGCTGCTGACCGCGATGCAGTCTTTATGTCTGCTTCTGCGTCAATGCGCGCACGGCAGTGTCTTGGGGCCCCGCAAGGAGGAATCCCCAACTGCACCACCATTCCTCTATGGCCCTGACGGCGATCCGCTGGGGCCTGCGCAGTGCTGGCCGGTGCTGCTGTGCCAGCACTTCACGAGTCGACTCCTCTTCAAAGGTGCTTACCAACGCCTCTGGGCGGCGTGGTCCATGTACTCGCCCGTGGAG
Organism: Leishmania martiniquensis; assembly: GCF_017916325.1. Taxonomy (NCBI): domain Eukaryota; phylum Euglenozoa; class Kinetoplastea; order Trypanosomatida; family Trypanosomatidae; genus Leishmania; species Leishmania martiniquensis. The sequence continues at coordinate 396,516 of NC_090160.1, forward strand.
CTGGAGCGGGAGGATAGCGTCGCGGAGTCGCTGGACTGCACCGAAAACGCGCAGGTAATGATGGAGCTGCTCTTCCCCATGCTTCTTCCTAGCAAGCAGGCAGATCACCCCGCCAGCACAGAGTCCGGCACCGTCAGCCGACATATGCGTGACATGCTCGTGTACTACCAGCGGCGTCAGATGAGTCCGTGGCGAATCCTTTATGAAGACCTAAAACCAACGGAGCAGCTCGTGCCAGGGCTCGGCCAGCGGCGAAGCGCATCGACTCCAGTCTCGGCAGCAGCGAAGCAGAACGGTGATGATGAGGAAAGCGTTTGCTTCCGCGTCGCACCGCACGTGTACCAGCACAACGGCGTCCCTGTTGTTGTTAAGGCCCTCTGCGGCGCGGCGGGCACGGACGAGAGAGAGGTGCAAGAGGTGGCTATGCAGCATGCGGCAGAATTCGTGCTGGACGCAGGGTACCGCGTCATGTGGTGTCACCCGCATATTGTCACGTGCCTCGGCTGCTACACGGAAAGGTTCGTCGACGACGAGGAGAGCTCGAACGTGCGGGTGGTGCACGGTGAGGACCACGGCGCCGCGACAGAGGAGCGCGCCGCAAGCGCTGCCGTATCGAACCTCCCATGGAAGCGCGCTGTGTCGACAGCTACTGGGAAGCCGATCATAGCGCTGGGGTACGTCATGGAGCTGCAGAGTGCGCCATGGCTTCCCGCCTCTGCCAACTCGACACAGGCCTCCTTCGTCACGCTTCACGATTTACTCTTTTCTCCCCCCTCAGCATCCCTCCCCACTATGGGGCGGCACCACTTCACGCTTCACGAGGCACTCGGCATCTGCGCCCAGATCGCAAGTGCGCTGCAGTACATTATGGCAGACAGTCATGAGGTGTCCGAGGCGGTGCGGACGGCGTGGTTGACCGTCGATCCTGCGAACATATTTGTTCTCCGCGTGGTGGAACTAAATGGGGAAGAGAAGTCGACGCATCCACCGCAGAAGCAGCAGCAGAGCGATGGCAGCGGGGGACAGCACGCTGCAGAGACAACACTGCCCTTGTCAGGAAGCAACGAGAGCGCTGTCTTCACAGCCAGCATCGCCTCCTTTGCGGAGGGCGGCAGCCCTGCAGAGGCTCCCGTCGTGAGCCATCTCGGCCTGCAAGGAGGTCACGGCAGTGCGTTGGAGGGTGCTTTAGGCGACGTCGATCCGAGCCTCCGCAACCTGGCGGGCACGACGCACGCGCCGAGTGACTTGAAGGCGGAGGTGCACATCAACCGAGGAAGGAATCACGCACACGGAAGCGCTGAGGATACGCAACTCCCTAGATCAAAGCACTTCGTTGTCCGCTACAACCCTCCGTGCAAGTGGACGCCGCACGAGGTCGCCGGAAGTCGCTGGCGTCCGCATGCGCGCGCTGCGGCCCCTGCAAGCTACGTCGTTGTACAGCTCTTTCTGGCGCTCCTCACGGGCCAGGTGCCCTACGCGCACATCAGCACAAACCGCGAGGTGGAGGAGCGAGTGTTCGCGGGTGCTAAGCATCACCCCGACAGCGCCGCGGACCTCGCGTCGCGTCGCTCGGAAGGGTTATCAGGAGCGCAGGTAAAGCCAAGCGGCAGTGGCCAAGGGTACCGTATTCCGCCCTCGCTGCCGCCGATGGTGGCGAACTGGTGTCGGCGCGCACTTTCCCTCGATCGCAGCCAACCACCCATGAAGCTGGAGGAGCTGCGCGACTCCCTGACGATGGCTCAAGCCTCCCTTCCTGACTGCGTCTGTCACTCGCAGCTGAGCGCAGATGACACGGTGGAGTGGGACGGCACGGCCGTTGGCGGTCGCATTAGCGTATATGAGGAAATGCAGTCCCGCGCGAATGTCGTCAACGTTGATGCGCTCTGTTAGTAGGCGAAATAGGCCAAATAGGAACGGAGTTGAAAGGCTGGAGTCTGGTCGTCATACGCACACACTTACACACACACACACGACGCCTTCCCTGTGCTCCATAGCGGCGATGGCTGAGACGATCGCCGCGGTGGGCGGATACGAGGCGTTTACCTTCCCCTCCCCCCCTCTCCTTCTTCTGCTCGCTCCTTGCTTAGCACTTCACTACCAATATATTTAAATATATATATATATGCTTGTGCGTTCGCTTGCTTCCATTTCTTGCCTCTCCCCTTTGTGTGTGTGTGTGTGATCTTTTTGGTGTTGCTGCTCTTCAGGTGGTGAAACGCATCCTTTCAGTTTTAAAGCGGCCCCCCTCCCCTTCCTCCCACACCCGCACACCTCCCCCCTCCTCCCCGCCGCCCATCATCCCCGTCCTCGTCACCTGCAATACCTACACCAAAAAAGGAATAGCCATCGACTTGCCCCCGTTGTCCCCCCCTCCACCGCCACCCTCTGTGCTTCTTTCCCTTCGCCCTGCAGCCGTGATGAACGTCTTTCGCAGTCGTCCTTCTCACGGCTGCGCCACGCATGTTGCGCTTGTGTGATGTGCCACTCTCTCGCCGTCCATCGCTCGGTTGTGTCTAGCGCTTCATCCTCTTACGTTGACTTTATGTTGTTTTCGCTTGTGTTTTTGAGGGGTGCGCGTACGTGTGCGTGTGCGTGTGCGTGACTTCTCGCGGACCCTACCTGCTCACCCCAACACCGTCCTTCCCCCGACCCATAGCACACACACACGCACACGTACGCACCCTCTCTCCTGTCGGGCCTCCCCTCTTCTCGCACCTGCAGTGCCATTTCCCTTGTGTGTGTGCGCGCGCGCATGTTCACCTCTTCATGCTCATCAATTGCGAGAGACAGAGAGGCAGACGGGCGCACAGACACCCCTGCGCCCCCCCGGGGGGTGTGGAGGGGGTGAGCACAAAATCAGCCACACGCAGACCCCCGTCGGGCTCTTCTCGGCATCTGTGCTATGAGAGCGTTGGGTTTGGGTTTGCATCCCTCGAGACGCCCCTGCCTCCCTCTGATACTGACCGCCTTCGCATCACTAATGCGCCGTTCTCTGTCTTTCACGTGCTACGCGTTGCTACTTCGCCCACTCGACGCCCTCCTGTGCCCCCTCTCCCTCTTACCGGCGCGCAGCGTGTTACGTGTGCGCTCGAAGCAGGAACCGCACAAATAATACACACACATACATACATATGAGAAGCACATCCACAGCCACGTAGGCGTTTCACGCGCGATCACCATCACAGGCAACACACGCAGTTGCCGCTACATCCTATGCGGTCTCTGTTAAATGCTGCCTGGCATCTCCTCGCCTTCCCCCCCACACACACACACACACGCATACACACGCCACTCCTCTACCTAACGGTCATCCGCACCCTCACCCTTCTTAGATTTGACCTCTGAGTACATTTGCGCTTAGAACTCTCCTCCTCCCGCCTGGTCCACGCCTAAACACACACGTCGAGAAGAGAAAAGGCGAGAGTGAGTCCTCAAAGTAGTCATGCCTCATGCATCGGTGGCGAGTCGCGCCGACAGGGGGCCGTCGTCCGCCAGCTTATCCTCCACTGAGCCTCCGGAGGGGACCTCCACAGAACAGCATCCCCTTGTGCGTCGGCGATCAGCTGCCGCCGTCGTCGGTGCGTCTGTGGTTCCAGGAGCGAGGGAACGCCACGCAGCGCACTGTGCCCGGGTGCGCTCCTTTTTCTCGGAGCCCGACGAGAGCGAGGGCGTAGGCGCTCACATCACTCCCCTGCCTATCCGCGTAAAGCGCCAGGCGGCATCCCCTCACCCACGGGGGCATGGCGAGCAGCAGCACGGGGTATGCTCCCACTCCCGTCTGTCGAGCTCCGGGATCCGCACAGGCGCCGGTACCGAACAGACAACGCCAGCCGCCGTGTCGCTTCCTCCTCACCGCGGAGCGTCACCCCCGAGATCACCTCCCGCCTCCCCGCCGGCCCTGGCAGCAGCAAATACGTCTGCCTCCTCCCACGCTCCACTGCCCCATGTCGGCTCTCCTCAGTTGCACGCACGACGCACGGGTATTGTCAAAGCCAGCGACTACCGCTTCTCGTCCCGAGCAATGGCACCACAGCCGGCGCCGCCGTCGCCGCCCGCACCATCTCCACAGCCTCAGGAGCGGCGCTCACCTTACAGGAATCACCAAAGCACCTCCGCCGTCGCGGAGGCAGCGGCGGCGGAGGTGCCCGCAGCCCCCCAGGCCACCAGCAGCGCCCAGTGGCAGCTGTGCTCTCCAGGTGAGCACAGGCCCCACAGTGATGGTCATGTGGGTCAGGGCGGTGCTGTCTTCGCGTACGCCTCGGAGGCGGTCGGCACGCTCGAGCAGCAGTACAGCGACGCCCTCCAGCGTCTCGGCACAATGCACCGCCTCTACGAGCGGCTAGATGCGCACAACCACACCCTCGCGTCGGAGTTGAAGCGGGTGCGGCAGGTGAGCGACACCCTGCAGAATGGTCTCGCGTTTCAACTATACAATAGTGTGCGGCAAGTGAAGCATGAGATGAGGCTTCTGAAGCAGTACGTCGAGCTTCTGAGCTCCAGCTTTAGCAATCGGCTGCATGTGCTGCAGCAGGTCGTTGGGGAAGAGCTGCCGCGCTTTCTTGGGCGTCACGACCTTCACGCGTCGCTGCTGGCGCACGGCGTGGAGGGGATGCTCAAACCTATGGAAACGCGAGTGTCAGTCGGCCTCGTCAGTGGCGGGGCGAGCTCGGCAGAACTCGTCGCCAATGCACCTTCCCCCATGCTCGGCGGCGCGGCCGCGAGCAGGCAGTTTTACAGCCCAGTGTACTGGTGGAACGCCATGTCGCCGCATCCTATGCGGCCGCCGTCCGCCGCAAACGATCCGGCGGCGCCAGCGGAGATGGAGGCCCACGGCGACGCCGATGTCGTCCATGGCGGTGGTGGTACCACCATGGAGAGTAAGCGAGAGCTTTCACCGCCCGACCAGCTGTCCCTCAGCGATGAAGGTGACAGAAGGAAGAATATTTTGCTTCAATCACCAGAAGATGCACTGGTGTCGCGCCGTGCCTACAGAGAGGTGCAGACGGCCCTTGCAGATGCCCAGCGGCGCGTCGTTGAACTGGAGCAGGCGTCCGTGAATCAGCAGGCCGACTACGAGAGTCGAATCGCACAGCTGAAGGCTGCCCACAGGGCCAAGGTGGCGACGCTGAAGGAGGAACTCGCACTGCTGCGTCGGCAAGGACTGTCAGCGCAGGATGATGGCCTGCAGCAAGCCGCCCATGCTGCAGGGTCGAGGGGCCAAGCAGGTGGCTTGGTGGCGCCAGCGACCGTAAACCAGCCGACGCAGCTGCCTCGGGAGCGTCGATGTGAACAGCTGAGAGCGGCGCGACAGTCTTCTGTGTCTTCGACAGCGTCCACTTCTACCTCCATCGCGCCGCCACCACAGCGTGCGGATGGCAAAGCCGCCCAATCGTCTCTGTGGGCATTGAAGGATGCGGCCGAGGAAGCGGGGCGCGACGAGGGAGGCAAGTCTACCATGACTAACGATTCGAATCGCGACTATCGCCGCCATGCTGCGCTCTTGCGTGCCTCTGCGTCCGCTTCCGCCTCGACCACAGAGGATGGCAGCTGTGATGCACGACACTCCATCGATCGCACAGATCGACATGTGCCTTTGGCGAGTGGGAGCAAAGGCGGTGGCCAACACATCCGAGGCACGGATGTTGACCTGCACAGGCCAGACCTCTACCCATCGGCCGACTCGGCCCGTTGCATTCAGTGTGCTCGAGAGATGCTTGGCTACGAAGCGTGTGGAGGCGAGCGACGGCGGCAGGGGCAACGAGCTCACAGCAGCGGGAGCGGTCAGCACCATCAGAAGGAGAACAGGGCGACGCAAGAGGCGGCCGGCGCCAACGCCACGGTGCGACGCTCGCTCGCCTACGATCGTCTCATGAAGCAGTCGCATGCTGCCTCGAATAGTGGGGAAAAATATGCTGCCCATATCGAGAGCACCTCAGCGCATATGCCGCGGCGCAGCCCCCGCAGCCGTCGGCAAGGCACCTGTGTGTCTGCTCGCGGCGAAGGGCGTGGCGCAGGCGCCGACCTGCTGCAATCCCTGGCCGCTCAGGTTGCTGCCATCGATGTTCAAGGGGGCTCGCGGTACGCCACGATCGCGCCTACGCGAGTGCGTCAGGCGCCAAGACGACTCGACGCGAAGGTGGAGCGGGTGGCGCAAGGTCTTTGGGCGCAGGAGTTACTGAAGGCGCGCAGCTACTTGTAATCCAACGCCAAGGCAGATTCAAAAGGGGGGATATCATACGGATGCTCTGAGGCCATCCACGACTCAACGGTAAAGGGTGCGCGGGACTCTCGCCCTCACTCCATCTTTCATCCTCTCGGCCACTGGTGCCTCCTGCACCGGTCCGTCCCCTGCGTAGGCGTACGAGGGTGGCGTGACTGCGGGCTGCTGCTCTTTGGTTGAGGCTTCCCTCCAGTGCGGCCGCCCGCGACGATGCGAAATTCTGTTGAGAGAGAAGGAGTAGAAGAGAGGGCGTGGGGGTGGGCGGAGAGAGAAGGGGTCGAACAGCAATGCCGCGCGGCCATCTCGCCCTCAGGTCACTCGCCTATGTCGCCTTCAGAACGTGAAACTGTCACGCACTCTCACGAGGGCGCCTGCTCACTGGCATGAAGGCAAACGTGCACCACCTCTCACGCGCCAACCTCCTCTTCGGCAGCCCGCCGCAGGTCAAATTTATGTGGGCGTGTACCGAGCAGCTGCTGAGACACGCAGAGAGAGAAGGGAAGCTCACCACAGATGCTGCGCATGCATGAGAGTCAGCGTTGTTTCGGGGACCTGATGAGGAGGGCCAGGCTTCCCCACTCACTCCCCAGCTTAAGCCGCGCCACTCCCTACGTAATGCACAGGTCGTACCCTTTCGCCTCTGCTCATTCGCGTGGTGTACCTCCACCACAACCACCTCCCCTGCCCCGCCCCCTCAGTCTACACGCTCACAGGGAGCACACGCAAGCATTCGAAAGCAAGCTCCGGGCATCAACACTTCTCACCCCGCCCACACACACACACACGCACTTGCCTCTCTGCGTCCCGGCAAGGGTCAACGGAAAAAGGCGCCGCGAGTTGGGCACACGCTCACGCGCAGTCATTATGAAGTATGCACGGCTGCATGAACGTATCGCGCCTCGCGCGATGGCGTTGACGACCACCATCTACCCCGCAGTCGGACTTTCGTCCTCGTGCGCCAGCGCTACGAAAAGCCGTATGGCCCCAGTGGTGATTGCACTTGCGCGTCGCGCAGCCGCCTCGACCGGGGCCAGCGGCGCGACCACTGCCCCGCATGTGGTTCACTACTCCAAGCTCGGCATGGATGGATTCACGGACGTCAAGTTCAACGCCGCCGCAGACGAGCTGCTCGAGCTCGTGGAGACGAAGGTGGATGCGCTCGACAGCTCTGCGGTAGAGGACGTCAGCTTCAGCGGCGGCGTGCTGACGCTCGAGACGGCAGAGCGCGGCACCTTTATTCTCAACAAGCAAGCCCCTAATGTGCAGCTGTGGCTCTCCTCTCCCATCTCCGGCCCCCACCATTACGACATGATCACCGTGACACAGGACGGCCAAGAGAAGGTCTCATGGAAGTCGGATCATGACGGGCACGACTTGGTGGAGAAGCTCGAGAGGGAGTTGACGGAGGTGCTGGGCGCCGACCTCAAGCTGTAGAGAAGAGAAACGTCGTCCATGAGGCGCCGCAGTTACACGGCAGGGCGTGTGAGTTGGGCAAGCGCCACCCCCTGCACTCTACCCCTTCTTGCGCTAGCACGCACACACACTCTTTGTGGAGCAAAGGCGGCCGACCTTGGCAGCTCCTGCCCCCTCCCCCACCCACCCCTCCGCCTTCTCTTCCCGGCTTGTCTTTGGCTTCTTTTTCGCGTCTTGTTTGGAGGGGTTGCCCGCGCGTTCCTCCCTGCGTCACGTGACTGCCGCCACTGCGACCGCCTCGTCGTCTCGCAACTCAGCGTGGGCACCTCGTTTCCGCCGCTTTTGCCAGTTGATGTCGGCATATATTTGCTGTAATGGTGTTCTCGGGACGGTCTCCACGGCCGTCCACTGCGCTCTTGCCACCGCAACGATGCCTTTCCCCTACGGAGCAGCTTTCCTCGCACGCACACGTGGCAATGGCCTCCCCCCTCCCAGCCCACCCCCCTTTCGCCTTTACGCGACTTCCCTCCCCCCTCTCTCTCCGTGCCCACGCCATGGGGTAAAGTGTTGATCACTCACCCACACCCCCGTCACACCGTATCCTCCAAATCATCGCATCCGTCGCCACCCTCCACCACCACCCCCTCAGTCTCACTTCCCCTTGAGATTCTTGTCCATCCGCTCACCGCCGCCTCTCCTTTCCCACCCACCCACACACACACACACCGCTCTCATTGACGTTGCAGAGGCTCAGGAGCGATGGAATCTACGGTGTCATCGATTACCTTCCGCGAGACGGTGCAGAGCAAGGGCCGACTAGATGACCTGAAGCGAAGCGAAGAGACGGCCTCCATCTCCATTCGGGAGGAGACCACCGCAGAGGAGTCGTCTCCCCAACTTCAGCTCAATGGAACCAATACCGGCGCTGCGCGCGATGTGAGGTCGCAGCAGGACGACATTGAGTTTCGCATGACGGACGATGCCACGCTCAAGTCCGAGCGCAGCCTAATGTACCAGCTCGAGGACAGTCGCTCGACGAGTCACCCCCAGAGCAACGCAAGCCCCGAGCTACTCGTATCCGTGCCGCGGGAAGAAGCAGAGGCCGCTGCATCGCCGACGCCGTTGCGCCCGAGCGGTGCGGCCGCACTACAGGAGAGCGCCAGCCCCGCCGCTTCATCCAACGAGGAAAAGATCGACGAGTCGGAGGAAGCAGAGCAGGTGCCTGCAACGCAAACCAGGCCTCGTGGCACGCCAGCAGTAGCGGCCGCTGCTTCAGAAGGCGCACCAGCGAGTGCTGAGGCGGCCATCGGCGATGCCTACCCTCCTCCTCGTCGCCTGTCACGCCGCGCCGTCGAGGCTGCAAAGACGCCTCGCTCCCGGGCCGGTGCGCCAAGGACGCCGAGTAGCCGTTCGCCAAGCAGCACTTTCCGTCGGCTGGCGCAGCAGCAGCAAGCCAGTTCAGAGATGCAGGCACCTGTGGTGCCGCCGGCAGTGCCAGAGAGCGCGCGTGAGCCTTCACCGGAGACTGTGACCCTGACTACGTGGCAGCCCGACCTCCGCACATCAACCATCAGTGAAATATCTATCGAGGAGGAGCCGACGGCGGTAGAAGATGCGCCGGTGCCCACGCCCGGCGCTACACGCTCAGAGGCTCCTGGCATGGTCGTTACAGAGCACACGCGGCACTTCTCAGGCAGCGAGTGGGAGCGTGTGGTAGCGTCTGCACTCGACAAGATGAAGCAGACAGTGGCTAGCGAGGCGGCCGCCGCGCTTGGGGTGGAGTTGCAGCACGTTCAGGTGATGAATGTTGAGGCGACGGCAACGGGCATGACTTGCGTCATCAGCGTCGGCCACGCCCCTGGCATGACGACGAGCGAGGTCGATGAGAAGCTGAGCAGCTACCCATACGAGAAGATGATGCTGCTGTGCGACCACGATGGGCACGGTGTCGATGATGCCCTTGCTACCTCGAAGGACGCGTCGGCCCTGGATGATGCGCCAGCCGAGACGTCCGAGCGGGAGGCACCAAGGGCTGCCGCCATGCAGGACAAGATGTTTGCGAGGAAGCGCAGGAGGGCCAACAGGACGCAAGGTTCATTCAACGAAGCGATGCCGTCAGGCACCCACTCCGCTCAGCCGAGTGCCGCGCTCGCTCGCAAAGCGCTCAAGGGGCTTCCTGAGCTTCTCATCACGCCGCGAACCTACCAGTGCCGCTCGCCGCGCCCAGGCGCGGAGCGTAGCATGGACAGGTTGGCCATCCCCTACATGGCCACGTCCCACGAAGCTACCGATAGGCTCGGCCGTAACGGTAGTGGGCGCGTCCCGTTGCACGAGGGCGAATCCGACAGTCAGCCATTGCACATCCCGCCGCAGCACATTGAGCGTGGTGTGACGCCTCTGGTCTTCTGTCCGCGCATGGCCACCGCGGCACCGCAGCAGCAGCGCGCGATGGCGGCGCCGATGGGCGATGCTAGCGCGCACCGTTACATCAACGGTGTCGAGCATACAGCTGACACGCACTCAGTCTCGCGCCGTTCTCACTCTCGCTCCCCGAAGCAGCCGACGCTCTCCTCAGCGGCGAACTCGGCGCCCTATCAGGACGACTATGCTCTCATGACTCAAGGCGTCGAGGAGGAGTTGGCTGATGAGGAGGCGAAACTGCAGCACCACCGGGAGGACTATGATGAGGAGGACATCTCGTTCACAGTTGCCGCGCCCAATCCGTTTGTGTAAGTCGATACGAACGGCTGATAGGTAAGGGAAAGTGCCGTCGGCGCAGGCCGCCCCGGGGGAAGGGGATAACGCGTTCTCCCCTGGTGCACCCCCATCTCTTTCTGTTCGTCGGCGCCCGGTCACGCCTCTCTCCATGCCCCTCCGCTGTACCTCAGGTCTGGCGCACGCACCCACACACACTCTCTCTCTATGCGTTTCTCTCTGAAGGGTGAAAAATGTGGCGGAGCCCGACGAGTGCCCGCCTCCCCGCGGAGGGTCGAATCGCTCGAAAATGAGAGCGAAAAGCTAAAGAAGCAGCGGCGAGCGGCGGATGGGGCGGCCCACCCTCCTGATGACGTTCTGTATATGTGTGGAGGAACATCTGGTGCACGTGCATGTGCGTATCTATCTATATCTATCTATCTATATATATATATATGCGACAGCGCCTCTCTCTTCTGCTGCCCTTGTCCTTCTGCCTCTTCCTTCCGTTGCGTTGTGCACCCCACTCCTCCTTTTCACATGTGACCGTCAGTGTGCTGACGTGAGGAGTGACGTGTACGCGGGGAGGGGGGAGGGGTCCTTGTCTCGACCATTTTGAGTGCATTGATACATATATATATATACGTGTGTGTGTGTGGTAAGTGATGGGTGGGCGACGGTAGATGGAGTGCTGCAAGGCATGCCTGCGCCTCTGCTCCCTCCCATCTCTGCCCTCTTGCGCCCTTCCCCTCTGTGCGTGCATGCGTGTGTGTGTGGTTGTGTGCGTGTGCGGTCCCCTCTGTCAGTTTCTCTGTTTCCGTCCCCTTCGCTCCGTCGCCATTTCCTGTACCGGCCCCTTCTCGCGTCTCGCTCACGCTCTCGTTCCCCCCACCCCCCGAGACGTCTATCCCGCCGACGGCGCCGGCCATCTCTGCATGCGGGTATCCTCAGGAGTTGAGTGGCTCCCCTCCTCCCTCTCCCCCTTCGCTCTTTCGCGGGGAATCTGCACAGTCCACCTTCCCCCCTCCCCACTCGCGTAAAGGCCCGCAGACTCTCTCGAGCGCTGGCGAGCCGGTGTGGGCTGGCGGCTGTGCAGCAGAGGCGTGCGGACTCGGCCGCGTTTCTTTTTTTTCTTGTGGCATCCGCCCACCGCGACTCGCGCCGGTGACTGAGCAGGCACACACAAAAGAAGCGATATGCGCACGCACGCATTGCGCGTTCTTTTTTCTGTTTCGTTCCTTTCGTTTCGCGGCACTGCGGCGGCTTCAGAGGGCAATACCTACGCGGTGCATGCAGCCGAACCGCTATGGCCTGAGCGACGCGAAGCGGCGTTGTCGGGGGCCCCCGGTACCTTTTTTCACCATGGCGATGGTGTGCAGGAGGCAGATGCGGTGAGGTCGCACGCGCGTGATGCGCTGACGTTGTCCGTCGCAGAGCGGACCCGCTGCGAGAGGAATCGAGCAGAAACAACGCACAATCGTCACACCCTCTCTTTTTCTCGTCCCCTCTTCTCATCGTCGATCGCGCGTGAATGTGTGTGAGTGTGTGTGTCTTTGTGTCCGGGCTGCTCATTGCCCTTCCCGTCCTCCTGCGCTTTGCTTCTCTGTAGAAATGTGTAGGCGTAGATGTACATCTCACTGGCTGGCACGCTCTCCTGTATCTCTCTCTCGTTATTGCCTTCGTCTTCAGCGGCCTGCGTGTGAGAATGTGGTGTGCAGATTCTCCGGTAGGCTGTCATTGCACCTCTTTGGCGGGTATCACTGGCGCAGTCGCGCGGCTGTTTTCCACTTTTTGTTTTTTTTCGTTCTGCCTCCCCTCTCTCTGTACGATCTCTTCACCACCACCCCCCTCTTACCTCTCTCTCTCTGTCGACCCTTCCCCCCCCCACTCTCTTACCTCTCGCCTCCTTCCGTTGAGATCCGCGTCTGCCGCGGGCAGCGTTTTTCGTCGCCTCCTCCCCCCCCACGCACACACACACACGCACGCACGCTTCCCCTTCCTCCTCCGCTTTGCTTGGTGAGGGAGAAGGGGAAGTGTGTGTCAGGGCGGCGGGGCGGGGGGAGGGGGGGAATGTCCTGTCGTTGTGGCGGGCGGTGCTGTGGCGGCACGCCCTCTCTCGTGTCGAAGCGTGTCTGTGCGCTTCTCGTGTCGAGGTCGCCTCCCCGCCAGGTGGCCAAATTTTCCCTGTGGGTTGAGGGCGGAACATTTTATTTTCTTCTCAACGCTCGCTTTGGTGCCATCGCGGCGCCAGCCTCCTCTCCCCCTTCTCCGTTTCAAAGAGAAAGAGCTGAGGTAGACGTGCCATCCGTCTTCGTGGGCAGCTGTCTCGTGCAACGTCAAAGGGGGCGGGCGGGGCGGGGGGGCACAAGGAAAGTGAAGGCCTCCCCTCACACCTCACTTGATGTTGCAGCATGCAAGAGGAGAGAGCTAGAAGCAATGTGGGGGTATCTTATGGTGTGTGCAGCCGTCTCGGGGGGAGGGGGAGGGGGAGCAGCGGCCGTACGTCTTCAGACACGGCCGCCGGGAAAAGAAGGGAGCGAGGTGAGTATCTCCGGCCCCTTTCATTTCCTCACCGCGACTGCCCGCCCTTCCCCCCCCGCCCCCAATCCTTCCGTCTCACCTCTTGCCCCCTCTCTCTCTCTGACTGTGGCAGCTCGGAGAAAAAAATGTCTCTTGCGCATGTCGAAGAGGCTCTTGTATCAGCAAGTGTGCGCCTGCGATGCGCGCAGCAGCGTAACGTGGCATTGCGCTTGCCCCATGCTTCCGGTGTCGGCGCGCGTATCGGTCATTCTCGAGGAGGTGAAGCCGCTCGTCGTCAGCTCCGTCACCCGGCTGGGCGGAGGAGAGGGGTGGGGGTGCGCTTCACCCGCTGAAGGCGAATGCGCGCTCACCCTTCCCCGTGAGCCCTCTTCTTCATCCCCTGCGAGTCGCCACCATGTGACCCTGTGTCTCCCCATCACCTCCTTCCCTGGCCTCATCAGCCACGATACGCACACGCCTCACTGTTGCGTAGTCCACAGCACATACGAAAGGAGCAATCGCAAAGAAAAGGCGCGAGCGGTGGACGAAACCTTTTCTCGCAACGCAGGACCGCCCCTCGTTATCGTCACAGCTCTCGCTGTTCTCTCTCTCTCTTCCTCCTCCCTTGCTCCCCCCACCGCCCTCTCCTTCACCTATTGTAACCCACGCCGCGACCATACCGAAGAGCTTGTGTGCACACACGCACACACACGCGCTCGCGCGACACGGCAACAAGCAGGCTGAGAGCTACACAAAGACGATACCGGGTGCAGAAGTGCACCTTGGGCAGTTGCGAGACGGCAGCGAAGAAGGACAACCCCGCTGTCGCGCCGTCACTGGCGCCGTTGCGCCTCCTCCCCACCCCCCACCCCCAAGCCCATGTCGACCCTGGAGTTCGATGAGGTCGACTCGGAGGTCGAGTTGAGCCTGTCTATCCATACCGAAAAGTTGCAGCGTGCGAAGTACCCGGGCACTGTGGAGGATGCCGTGGTGTCCGCAGCAGCGCCTAAGCAGCTGGGCGGTATATCCACCAACGAGACACCACGACTGCCCGAGACGCGTGGTCCGGGACACACACCCCGTGAGAGAGCTGGGGAAAACGGCCCGCCTCCGCAGCGGACGCCAAGCCGCCTCTCGTTGCGCAACGGCACACCGCGGCAGCGCGACGACATGCCGACGCAAGACGCGAAGGGGGTACTAGGCTCATCAATGCGTAACACGCAAGCGGCCTCGAAGGCACGCGCGTCTCTTGCGCAGAGCTACCGTTCCGTTCAGTTTGTCGTCGGTGAGGATGCGACCGACACCACCAGCATCCTATTTCAGGCAGAAGCCTCCATGCGCAGTCGCAACCCTATAGAGCCAAGCATCGACCTGCAGACATACACGGACGGCAGTGACATCAACTTCGACGTTGAGCAGTCGCAGGCGGCGGCGTTGATCCGCAGCGGTGCTGCCACCAGATCGGCGAGCCTGCGCTTCGACGTGGAGTCGACGAATGACGCAACACACCACAGCACCATCAGCCGCTTCTCCATCGAGGGAGACGAGCCGGAGCCGAAGCAGGGGGCGGCGCCGGTCAAGGCGCCGAAGATCAAGAGCGACAAGTTGAGGAAGAAGCAGATGGCATGGGGTACTCGCCCCAGTGTCGAACGCGAGGAGAACAGCCCTCGGAAAGCGGCATCGAGCCGGGTGGTGTACGGCAAAGTGAAGCCTATAGAGTACATTAGCTGGAGCGAGAAGCGGCGTCGTGCTCAACGAGCCGAGGCGGAGTGGCGCGCGCAAGTGCTTCGGGAGCGCAGGCTGTACATGGGTGAGCGCGCATGGGAAGCCAATAAGCCGAGTCCGCGCGCCCGACGCACGAGCAGTGAGAGCGCCGCCTACGCGCTGAAGCAGCAGCAAGAAATGAAGAAGGAGGAAGCCGACAAGCGCCGGCGCGCCATGAACGCGCGTCCGTGGCGCACGAACAGCGCTACCCCGAACAAGTGGCGCTCAGTCAGCCGCACGAAGCGGAGGCGCTGGTCCGCACCACCGAGCGCGCGCAGCGAAGGCGTCGCCATGGGTGAATGGCGGGCAGCGCCGTTGATGATACCGCAAGAAGGGCAGGCGGGTGACAAGGCCCCTGCCAACCTCGCAGAGAACCTGTTAGCCTCGTCCACGTCCTCAGAGGAGCATGGCAACTCTGCCGCGGGGATGCGATACGGGCGTCCCCGCTCGCCGGTATTCAACCGTCTCGACGACGCCAAGTTTGTCACGCCAGCACCTGTGCTCAAAGCCCCTCTGGAGGTCATGGGCGAGGAGCTTGAGGACTGGACATACACCGTGAACCAGCAGCGCAACCTGCAGGCGATGGCGCAGGTGATGCGGGCGCGCGAGCGAACACTTGTGCAGCTGGTGAACCAGCTCAAGACACACAGTAGCGTGATGATGCGGCTCAACAAGAATTTGTATGGTGCTCGCGACCACTACATGCAGCAGCATGGCGGTGACGTGGGGGGGGCGGCTCTCATTCCACGCAAATCGAAGACGCCCCAATCGCCGGGCCGCACGAAAGCCGGCGGCTCGCCCGGGGCTGCCCGTCTCTACAAGGAGGAGCGGCACCGGGCGACAGACTACTACGCAATGAAAATGAGCGGCTCCGGGCCCCGACCGGTGAGTGTGCTCAGTGATGACGAGCTCTCCGACAGCGAGAGAGAAAGAAATGCGAAGGTACTGGAGAGTTGGCGCGTCGAGCGCGCGGTCTTACGAGAGGAGAAGGTCCGCATGGTGCGCTTCCACCGAGACCTCGTCTATCAGATGCGTCGCGGCAGCAATATCAAGGATATCGCGGTCACGCAGCCCACGAGCGCGCGTGGGCCTCTAGAGCGCGCAGCTGCCGGCACCGAGACGGCAGCTGATGTGGACGGGTACGACCGCTTACGAGGCCTTCGCATGCAGACACAGCGTGCCCTCGTAGAGGCGGCGAATGCGAAGAAGGTGTATGAGGCGACGCTGCGCATGGCGGCCACGATGAGTGAGCGCTACAACCCCTCCTCCGCTGAGGTGGAAGGCACGAAGGAGTGGTGGAATACGGCGCGAGAGAAGTATGTCTCATCGCTGCAGGAGCTGCAGCAGTCTGTGAATGAGGCACGGCCGCTGCTGGAGCGGGCGAATGCGCTGAAGGCGCTCCGCGAGAAAAAGGTCACCACATTACTTGATGAAAGGGCCACGGAGGACCTGCAAGAGTACAGTGACGCAGTCCTTGCCGTGCGCATGCAGACAGACCGTGCTCAAGCGCTCGCCGAAGCCGCTGCGAATCATGAGCTGCACGTGGTGGGATCGGTGGCCACACCGAAACCCGGGACGTCGCAGGCAACCACCCCGTGTGTCACCTCCTCAAACGGCGACGATGTGTACGCACGATGGACGCCTTGAAGGTCGTGAAGCACGCACGCTACAGCACTCACGCCAGCGGCGGCAAGAAGGTGAGAGGGAGCGCTGGAGAGCAGAAGAAGCAAAGCACTCCGCGCCGTGCGACACTGTGCAACGACGCACACAAATGCTGCTGTGTGCATAAGCGCGCGGCTTCGGCGTCTCTGGGTCTCTCCTCTCGGGCGTAGGACGAGATCGAGGGAGGGGATGAGGGGCGGGAGGCTGCTGCTGCTGCCTGGCGGATATTCTCTCTACGTCTCTGCCTCTCTCGAGGCGCACGTGAAGAGGAGGAGGGGAGACGGATGGGACGCGACATGGCATAAAGGCACCGCTGTTTCTTCATATTGGCTTAGCGCTCTTTTTTTTTGCTCTCCGTTAATTTCGGACGCGTGCGCCGAGCGCGCGACCCTTTTGCTTCTCCGTTTTCGTTTTCGATTCTCCTCGCCAGTGTGTGTGTGTGTGCTGCTTCCCGTTGTGGTGCGTTCTCTCTCTCCCTTTGCCTCTTTCGCCATGCTCTCTTCTTTCTCCCCGATCGCGAAGAGGCCTGTCATCTCCTCACCCTCCCTCTCCTCCATCGATTCCGAAAGTGTGCGCGTAGGAGAAGGCAATCGAACGTTGGTGTTGCCTAGTTTTTGTTTTTATTTTTCGTTTCGCTCTTTGTCTTCCCCGCAGCACCATCACCTTTGGCTCGAGTGTTTCCCACCCGCTCTGCCCCCCCCATCTCTCTCTCCAGTCGTGCGTGCAGTAGAGGCGTGCCATCATCCTTGGCAATAAAATTGTGTGAGCGGGAGGGAGTGAGAAGAGGGGAAGGGGAAGTAACGCGGAGGCATCGGCGTTGCGCGATGCAGCGTGGGCGGAAACGCTAAAAGGTGGAGGGGGCACGCCTTCGGTCACCCGTAGAGGCAATGCACGTGTACGGCTCCATGCGCGGGTGCATGCAGCCCCCACCACACTTCTTTTTGCGTCCCCTTTGCAGTTCGTCTCCTCCCGCTGCGCCTGTAAAGTGTCGCATGAGAAAGCAAAGACGTAGACTGACGCGGGGCGAGTGCAAGGCGACGACGGCAGAAGACGCCTGCGCAAGTAGCTTCCCCACCCACCCCACCCCCGTTCTGTGCGTCCCAACCACCACGACGCATGTCTCGCTGCCACCAACCAGTGTCCTGGCAATCACATCCGCTCTCTCTCTCCTTCTCCCCACCCCTCGCACAGCTCTTTCCAGCTTCCCCTCCCCCCCCCGGTGTCTCGCTCTCCCTGTGTGTACGTGGTCTGCCTTGCGTGTATACTTCAGCACATCGTCACCTGACACGACGAAATACACTCCCTGCCGAGACCCGCGCCAATTTCTGCTCGCTTGGTTCACATTTTTTCCCCACTTGTAAGGCCTTTCTTTCTCTCTCCCTGTCCCTGTAACTGCACCTTACGTTGTTTATATCTGACACACACACAGACACACACACAGCAATGCCCGCCAAACAGAAGAAGGGGCGTGGAAAGACAGTAAACCTCTTCGAATTCAATGAGGACTACATCCCTGAGGAGGCCCTCGACTGGGCCGAGGATGACTGGATGACGGCGGAGCAGGTTGGCGAGGCGAAGCTGTCCGAGAAGCTTGCGAAGCAGCGGCAGGAGTACAGTCGCGTGGCCAACAACGCATTAGACCAACAGGAGAGCTTTCGCACGGCGGCCATGTCAGAGCAGAAGAGGTGCTTCACCATTGACGACCTGCAGCCGCCGTACGTGGCCCATTTCGGTAACCTGCGCAATGGTACGACCGAAGAGGACTTCCTCTCCCTATTCAACCGCGATGCCATCGCCACCCACCGCCTCATCCACCAGGACGGTAAGTCCTTTGCGTTCGTCGAGTTCGTCTCCGCGCAGGCGCTGACAGTGGCGCTGTCCTTAGACCAGACCTTTCAGCGCGGCCGCCGCATGTACGTCGACCTCGCCACACAAAAACAGGTGGAGCGACTGCTTAACCGCAACACGAACGAGCGCCCGAGCATTTCACGTGACGCCACTGGCCAGCAGCAACCCGGCGGTCTCGCCGCCATGGGGCTGTCCCGCGACGTTTTCGGCGGGCACCAGCCCGAGGAGCAGCCGGGAATGCCGGCAATGGGCAGCCGCTCGAACTTCGGCTCCCGCGTTGACCTCCACAGCCTCAGCGACCTGTCGCGCGACATGCTAGGTTCGGCGGTGCAGCAGGCATCACCCACGTCGGGCAGCCCCATGTGCGGCGCCGTCTACCCACTGAACCTCCGCAACTGGCGCAGTGACACCCCAGAGCAGCAGCCCGACTTTGCCATTCCGCGCGAGAATGGCCGCAGCGAGGATAGTGGCGACCGCCGCGCTGGCAACCTGCGCCGCAGCAGCAGCCAGGTAAGCCCGGCAGCCCCGGCGGTGCCGCCGGAGCCGAAGCCGAATCCGTTCGCCGGGGAGACGGGCAACTGGCGCGACGCCCCCCGCGCGGAGGCGCCAAAGATGGAGGCGATGCCGGCCGTCCCTGCCGAAGGTGACGCGACGGCGCCGAGCGAGCGAAAGACAGAGGAGAGCAACGCCGACGCAGCCAGCAGTCCGAATAGCAACGGTCGTGGCCGCGGCGGAGGCGGCCTCGGTCGTGGCGGCGGTCGCGGCGGCCGCGGTGTCGCAGGCGCCGGTGACAGGAGCTCCTTCGGCGGCGAGAGGAGTGGGTTTGGGGGTGAGCGCAGCGGCTTTGGTGGCGATAGAATCGCACCGCCAAAGCCGTCGGGTCTGGTGAACACAGACAAGTGGGCTGATCTGCGCCGCAGCTAAGCAGCTACGAAGCGATGGCACCCGCCCTGTGCGCATGCGAAGATGACTCTGTGTGTATTCGTTGTCCCACTCCTCCTCATCTCTGCTCCTAACTCGTAAGCGGAGTGTCGGGGTACGCGAGGGGGTGGCGGTGTGAATCGATGGGGGTGCCGCTCGGTGTCCGCCAGTGCCTTTGTGCGTACGCACGTGATAATGCCTCCATCGGCGTTGGCGTTGCTGAGAGCATATTTGATTTCTTCTCTCTCCATTTCAGGCGGTGGACATTATCGAAGATTGGCGTGGCATTGGTGTGCGGGGGGAGAGGGAGGAGAGGGGGTACACTCCAGCCTTCTCCCTGTGTACACTCTTTCTCGTTGTAAACGAGTGCTGTGCCCAGAGGGCGGCTGGCTTGTCTCCTCTCTGCGCATGTGTGCCTCTCTCGCTTGCCCGCCCCAACACCACCACCGCATCCGGCAAGGCCACCCACCCCCCACCTCTACACCCCTGAAGCGCATCCCTTCTAGCATGACACATACACCACAGCTGTTCCCGGGTCTGTACGCTTTCCTGCCCCACCCCTCTCTTCCTCCCTCATTGCCCCGCTTCGCCTCCTCCGTTGAAAGCGGTGTTGACAGGCGGACACGCGCGGCGCACGTGGAAAGAATGCTCGTGAAGGGAAATGTGCACACCGAGAGAGCGGGAGAGGGGAGAGGGAGGGGTGCACAGATTCGGAGAGGATACACACGGTGAACAAGAGTGGCAGGAGGAACCTCATTGCGTAACGTAAGCGTACATCATTTCCTAAAGCAGGCCAAGCGTGTAAGTGTGTGTGTGTGTGTGTGCTTGTGCGTGGAAAAGGTCGTTCTGATTGTTTACATGCTTACTGTGGTGCATGCGGTCCTCGTGGTGGTGGCGATTGCCGCGGTAGGGATCGCTTTGCGTTTCCTTGCCGCCGCCGCCTCCTTCCTCGATTCACTCTCTTGGCCGGATGGGTGGCCATCGGAGAAGATGGATTGCTCGGCACATCGGCCGAGCGCGGGGCGCGCAAGGGGCGCCCCCCCCATCACACACACACACAAATACACACACACACATCCCCCTCACCCTTCTCTAACCGTTCATGTCACATCCCATCACGCAGAGAAACGCCCAAGCCGCTGCAGCCCCTCCCTTCTCCCATCCTGACTCCTTCACCTTGCAGGTCCACGGGTGCATGTGTGTGCGTGTGTGCAGGTCCGCTGTTTTGTCGCTTTTGATTGCCGTCCTTTGTGTGTGTGTGTGTGTGCTTGACCTTGTCTGGTCACCAGCGTGTCGGTGTGTATGTAGTGCGCCGTAGTTTCGTTTTTTCATTCAGTGTTCATTAACAGCGTAAACGTACATCCTCCTCAGCACAACAGCAACGATGAAATGGCGGGCGCACTTGTCTTGCCTTTGACGCCGCACAAGACGCGCCTGCTGGCGGTCATGGAATGCGTCGCCGGGCCCCGCTTTTCGCCGCTGCGCAGCCCGTGCCCGACACCCCCCCCCCTCCAACGCGAGCCCCCATGTGCGCGGCGGCATCCCCTGCCGCGCCCGCGCCGCCACAACCCCCCGATCCCCACCCCAAACCCCCCTCCCTGCCACGCCACCCGCCCCGGCGCCGTGCCCCAGGACCCACCCGCCGCATAGGCAAAGCCCCAGCCAACGGGCGGGCCTCCCTCATGGGAGAGGCGCGCGCGAGGGTTTGCCCACGGGCAGGGGGTAACCGGATGTGGGCTAACGCCGACGGGGAGGGGGGAAGCTGGCGCGGGGAAAAGGAGGGTGGGCAGTGAGCGGATGAAGGCATGGGGAGGAGAAGGGGGGGTTGTGCGCGCGAGTTGTCACGTGCGCACTCCCCCCTCCATTGGCGAAACGGGGAGGGGGTTCAGAGCGCGCATTTGTCTTGCTTGCTCGAACGCCGAGGTGAAGGAGCAGACAACGACGACGAATGCGGCGATTGCCGTGCGACCACGAACGAGGAAAAAGGTTTTGACATGCACACACACGCGCTGGGTAATTAGTTGAAGAGAGGCAACCACACATGAGCGGGAAAGCTGCACCAATGGCGGCACCGTCGCCGCAGACGCGCCCATCCCCCATCAGGCGCGGCCCGCTTAGCTGTCCGTTGGAACGATGGCCTTGGCCGCGTTGCCGTGGAGGATATGGCGTATTGTGGGGATGCTGCTTATTAGCACCCACGCCACCATCAGACCGACAATGCCCCAGAAGGCTCTCAGGTTGGGATGGGTTTCTGCCTGCCACGGCACCTCGCAGTTCATCCCGAAGATGGAGGCCAGAAGATTTAGCGGCAGGCAGATGACGGCGACCTGGCCAAGGACCTGCATCTTGAAATCCATGTTCGCCGAGCTCTGCGACATGCGCATCGACACACCCGTCACGAAGTTCAGGTTCGCCTGGTTCAAGATGTCGCGTGCGTCGTCGAGGCGGTCCGCCGCCTGCGTGATCTTGTCCAGCGCCTCTTTGTAGATGGGCATGACATGCACCATGTCGCATGCGACGAAGCTGCCTCGCATCGCGGGCGTCACCAACTCACGCAGCAGCTTCTCCTTCAGGTAAAGCAAGCCGCGGAAGGAGGAGATGCGACGGCGCAGCAGGGCGACACGCCGCAGCAGGTCTGGCTGGTCACGCTGACCCGGCGCGATGAGAAGTACCATCTCGTCAATGCAATCCACCTCGCTCAGCAAAGCCGTCGGGTCCGGCAGCATCATTTCGCTGGAGTACGCCACCAGTGTGGCGAGAACGATGCTCGGCGTCGGCATGTACCCGAGGCCGGACGCGTCCACCGGGCTCACGCGCATCTCCAGGGCCCGCACCACCTCCTCCAGACCAAGGAACCGCTTGTCGTGCATCGTCACGATCAGTGTGTCGGTGATGAGTACCGAACACCAGACGAAGCCACGGGCAGCGTCGAAGGCCTCGCCGCTGAAATTGTCCTCCTCCAGCACCGCGGCCTCATCGGCGGCGTCGTACAGCGGGTTGATGGCACAGCTTAGCACACCGTAAGCGTATTGCGCCAATTTCGGCTGCAGCTCCACCACGTCACTCTCCGTCGGCCGCGCGACCGCGTCGAGCACTGTCGACGGGATTTTCACTCGCCACGGAAGCTCGTTGAGGATGGCGCGCCGCTCCTCCGGCGTCTCGCCCTCCACATCCACCCAAAGAATGCCGTCCTGGTTCACCTGCAGGTTCTTCAGCAGGACGTCCTTGCGCACAAACCAAGAAGACCCACCGCTGCGGTTTAACGTGAGGTAGCGCTGGCGGGAGCCGAGTAGCGGCCCTTTGTGGGTCACAGCGGCACCTGCAGTGATGCCGTTGAGTTGGGAGCGCATCATGGCGGAGCTCGAAGGTAGCCGGGGGGTGGGGGGACTTTGTTTTAGGTGGCCTAGAAATGTGCGCGCCTTTCTTCTTTAGTCGTCCTTCTTACAGCAGCCGGCGAAGGTGATGCGAGCGAGGAATTCGGGAGAGGGGGGAGGGAGTTGCACGTGCAAAGAGGGGCTGCCTTGAACCCGTTAAAAGCCACGAAAGGAGGTGGGTGCTCGAGGGGCAGTCTTTGCGTCGACGCTGGTTAACTTAGTGACCGGCATGCAGGGGCCAGTGGGCGGGTATGGTAGAAGAAAAAGGGAAGGGAGGGAAAGAGGTGGTGGTGACCTAAAGAATCAGTCCTCGAGGCACGTTCATCTCACACGCAAAGGGGCGGCCTCACACGCACATGCAGACCACACAGACTCAGAGACGAAGATGGAAGAAATGTCAACGCAGTCGCGGAGGAGAGGGTAGCCAAGCGCAAGCAAAGAAAAAAAACGAAAAAAAGAGTGCTGAAGAGGCGCGCGCTGAATTTGGGGAGAGAGAGAGGGAAAAGGTGAAGGCTTGGGCAGCGGGGTGAGCGGGGCATCTCTCTCAGACGCATGTGCCGAGGGAGTGGAAGACGAGGGGGGAGAGAGGAAGGGGGGAAGTGGATGGATGTCAAGAGAAGGCGAATGCGGTCCCTCGGCAGTCAGCGCTAGTGAGAGCAAGGGGGGGAAGAGCAGTCAGCGGCCACACAGCGGCCATCGCGGGCCGCGGAAGCTTGGGGCACGAGTGGGTATGTAAGCCTTGCACCAGTATATGAGGCACGCAAAGTTCATCTGCAACTACTTTCTGCGATGGCTGATGCCCTCTGACCTGAGTGTGTGTGTGTGTGTGCGTCTCTCTCTCGCTGTCGCGCCGTTGCTCTCGTTTGTCCTCATTCATTACTTTTTTTTCTCAACGCCTCACCGCCACTGCCGAGACACTCAGGCGATGCGAGGAGGTGACAGGAGGCGAATCTCACGAAACGCGATACATGCCGTCGCACGGGCTGTTGGATAGGCAGGGCCCCCGCCCCACCACCACCACCGCGCCGCTTCTTCGTCGGACAGTCTACTGCCCGAGCATGCCCCCATCCGCCGAGCTCGGCCGTCAAGTAGCGGGTGCGTGCGCCACCGACGCATAGAGGAGGGTGATCGCGAAGAAGCTTCTGCAGAGGAGCGGCGAAGGCGGGGAAACAAGAAGAGCTGCCGCACCGCACCTACTCTGGGCACGATGGTGCTCGGCGTCGGCAGCCACAGCAGCCGTCTCTTCTCCATCCTTCCCCACAGATACACACGCACAAAGGCGCATATGCACGTGCGGCGGCAGCGGCCGCCCCCCCTTCCCATCCCCCGCGCAGTGCCCTTTACGGGTACACACGTGCACATCCGAGCAAAGCCAGAAAGAGGCGATGCGTCGACAAGAAGGTGCGGTGGTCGTGGAGAGAGCAACGCGCTGGCGTCTCGTCACCTTGTAAGTGATTCGCTCTCGCTCCCCCTTTCGAATGCACTCAAGCATAATGAGGAGAGCGACGCTCGCACGGTCACGCGAGGACGCACAACCCGATGGAGAGACGGGGCAGCCGCGGAGCGGCGCCGAGAGGAAAACGCCACGAAAACAAAACGAAAAAGGGAAAGGGAAGCCCACACAAAAGAGAGAGACCAAACGGCGCGTTCGCCTTCATCTGTGGTCATTACATCACGAAAACACACACACACACACGCACGCACGCACGGGCTTACATGTGTGTGTGTGTGTGTGTGTTTTCGTGCACCGCACACCCACGGCAACGATCCAGAGGGACGCAACTGCCAACACCACAGCAGGAGTGACAGCAACAAAAAGGGAAGAGAGTGGAGGTGCGGATGAGACCGGATGGGGCTCGGCAGCCGAACCACAAGCAGTGGCAGGACGGACGGTAGCAATCGAGAGCGAAGCAGGCACCAGCAACAAAAATAAGGGAGTGGGAAGCACTCCCACAGGGCCGCCGCATGCCGTGTGTCGCGCCCACGCGTCACCATTCCGCCCACCCCCACCCCGCAGCCACCACCCACCACCCCGGGGCCCATCATCGACATCTGAGAGACGATGGAAGCACTCCACACGCGCCCCTCCGCTTCACACATGCGCGCAGGCCCGTCACACAAAGTGCTCCTGGAACAGCGCACGCTGCTCCGCCGTCAACTCGGTCGGCAGCACCACGTTGTAGGTGACGTAGAGGTCGCCTCGTTCGGATGGCACGTGGTGTCGGGGCATTCCTTCCCCTGCTATGCGCACTTGATGCGCGTGCTGCGTCACACCATCCACGTGCAACTCCACCTCGTGCCCGTCGAGGTGTGTGAGGACCTTTTCACAGCCCAGAAGCGCCTCCTTCAACGTGATACTCACGTTAGCGTAAAGGTCGTTGCCACTTCGACGGAACACTGGATGCGGCGCGCTGACCACTTTCAGAAGCACGTCACCAGGCACCTGGCCCGGCGTCTGGTCTGCCTCCAACTCGTACGTCAGCACGTGGCCTTCCGGCAAGCCCTCCTCGATGTCCACGCTCAGCACACCTTCTCCACGGAGGACCGCCTTGCCACGACACGCTGGGCACATGTGCGCGACGTGCGTGCCCTTGCCCTGGCAATGCGGGCAGACCTGCTCCATCTGCTGCACAAAGCCGGGAGCGATCTGCACTCGCTGTACGAGGCGGCCCCGTCCGTGGCAGTGTGGGCACTTGACCACGTCCTCTCTGTTGCGTGCGCCGGTGCCCTTGCAGGCACGGCAAATCTTTCGTTTGGAAAACCTCGACGTGTGGGCGGCGCCACGGTAGATGTCCTCGAGCGGCACCATCATCAGCAGCTCCATGTCCTTGCCACGCTCCGCGTCAGCCTCCTGCCCCATACCGAAAAACGCAAAGAAGGGGTTCACCTGCTGCTGCTGCTGCGACGGCTGCGACTTCTCCAGCTTCTTCACGCCATCGATGCCAAGGATGTCGAAGACCTTGCGCTTACGGCGGTCGCCGAGGACTCCGTACGCGCGCTGCACTCGCTGGTACACGAGACGGTACGAGTCCTGATCGCCAGTGGCGACATCGGGGTGGTACTTCTTTGAGAGTCTCCGGAAGGCATTCTTGATATCGCGCTCCGTCGCGTCCTCCCGCGCATCACTGAGGCCGAGCACGGCGTAGAAGTCGTCCTCCGGCAGCGTCAGCAACGCCTTGATGGTCTTTGCGTCCTCATCGCGCGGGTCTGCAGCACCCGCCGTGTGCATCGGCACCTCCGCAACGATGGCCACCACCCACGCCACCACAAGGGCCGTCAACACTACACGTGTCGTGCGCCAACCTGACATCCTATTACAGTTGAGTCCTAGCGGGAGGACAAGACGGGCGTTGGAAGAGAGGGGGAAAAGACAAGAGAAGTCAATGACGACCCGTCACACTGCCTTAGTGGGTGCTGTCGCCGCCACACTAGTGCACGAGGCGTCTCACACGTTGGTGGCGTGGGAGAGGCGGCGAAGCGTCCGCTTGGGGGAGTGGATATGTATGTGCGATAGGAGGTCAGGTGTGTGCGCTCTACACTACACACGATCACCACTCTGAAGAAATCTGTGCGCTGGCAGGCGGCAGTACAGCGGGAGAAGAAGCGAGACACCAGACAAGCAGCAACAGCAGAGAGAGTGAGGAGAGGAGAGGGGGAATACGGCGGGTTCGGCAGGCTGTCGTCTCCTGCGTGCCTCTGTGTGTGCCACATGTATTTACGGTGTTCGTGTGGACGACGAGTGCAAAGCGAGGACGCGTCGAATTGCTCCGAGGGAGGGAGAGCGAGCGAGTGAGCTACAGGAGTGTAGTGAGCGTCTTGCTCGGCTGCACGAGTGGCGCTCGGGCGTGGGCACAGTTTATGCCGTCTTCTGGCGCTGCTGCGGTGCCCCTATTCCCACCCCCTCCAGCCCACGCCACGCTTTGTGGCCACGGTTACTGCTGCTGCACACACGTTGCCGGTCACTGCTTCTACGCGTGGGTGTGTTCGGGGAGGGGGGTAGGAGGGGTCGTTTCACATTCGCTGTCGCCTGCTGTGTGTCTCTTTACTGGAGGGATGCATACGCCCCTTGTCAGCCTCTTCAAGGCGTTCAGCGGAGTGTCTGCCACCGCCGTCGCTGTGGCCTCTGAGGGGACAGTGAAGGGAGGGTGTCAGATCACTTGAGGAAACAGCTGCAGAGAGACATATGGGCTCACACACACATACACGCGCGCACTAAATATATGTACATACATACATGCATAGAGTAATCCACATATCAGCAGATACAGTCACACTCGCACAAGCGCAGAATGCGTGGTGAAGGGGAGAGGGAGGGAGGGTAAGGCAGCTCAAGCCCACTAAAGGGCAGCCCCCACCGTTCGCTCCCTCCCACAGCGCTAAGGGGGCCGTGCGCGCCCGCAGACTGGGCACCCTCTTCACCTCGGCGGCAGCAGCTGCTGGAGCTCACAATCGCACCTCAACAACACAGACGCCACGTCTCGTGCCGGGTGCGCGAACCACGGTTCGACGCACTCGCTGAAGGTGCGATACGCGTCTGATGAAGTAGCTTCCATGGTGTCTAACGCGCGATCGCGCGCTATGTCTGGCACAGTATGCTGTGCCAGAGCCGGCGCAGTCAAGCCACCGGCGACGCAGAGCACCATGGACGTCGGCCCGGGGTCGGAGGGAGCCGCCGACCCATCTTCGAGGGTTTCTGCAGAGCCGCGTACAGCGGCAGTCACTTCCACTGCAGAGTAGGCGTGCAGCTGCGGCAAGAAGCGACCAGAAAACGGGGTCGCGAGCCCGACGGGCAGCTGCACCCGCTGCCATGTGCTGTGTACTGACATAACCTCGCAGGAGCCCCTACTGCCGCGGTGGGTCACCGCTAGCACGGGTGTCCATATCCACAGAAGCTGCGCTGGCGGCACCAGAAGCGTGCGACAAGACGCCGTTGTCGTTGCACCTCCAAAGACAAAATAGCTGCGGGGCTGCCGCACGCCGTCGGTGCCAGGAACTGGGGCCGCGCAATGGCCATAGCGTGCCATAGGCCACTCGCCCTGCGCGTCTCCTGTGTTGGACTCTGACTGCGCAGACCACCTCCCCTGGACTGTATCGTAGATGTGCACAGTCGACGTCGCGACAGGCTCGTCGTCGTCAGCCCCGGTCGGCACCATTAGCCCCCCAAACAACACCACGCATCGGTCTTCACAGGCGACCGCCACGTGGCAAGCGAGGCGCGGCGGTGTGGCAAGCCAGCAGGATGTGGTCCCTGTCGTGTCCGCACAGTCCTCCCCTTGCAACGAGGGCAAAGACACCCGCACCGAAGGTGCTGGAAAGCCGTCGTCCAGGCACCGAACGCAATGCACCTCCTCACACCAGATCAGGGGAGCCGAGGGCAGTGCCCTGCTTGCGTCGCACTGCGCGTCGGACGCAGAGGTGCGTATGCAACCGGAGGAACACTCCTCCAGAGAAACTGGAGAGCGACGGTCACCTGTGGCGTCCGTGTCGCGGCTGTGGATAACCGCCTGTCGCACTTCGCGCCGCCGGCGCTCCACAAGCCCTGCAGTGCCCACTAGTGCTGCGGGCGTCGAGGGTAAGTCCTCCACACCCGCTGGAGCGGCCCATCCCCCAAGCAGCCATATCCGTCCCCCCACCAGCGTCGCGCTGTGAAACAGCCGTGGGAGGGCGCTCGTACTGGAAGAGGGGGCCGACAGCGACCAGGCGACGGGAGTGTGCACCTCGCAGCGCGACCCTGGGGTCGACGCGTGCTCATTGTGCGCCACCACCGTCCAACGAAGGAAGTGGGACACGTAAAGGTCGTAGTCGAGGGGGCAGGAAGCTGCGCGCGGATTTAGTCCTGGTGAGGGTAAGCGTGATGAGTTTTTGGAGGTCACCATCACCGCATGCGGTGGTAGAAGCTGCTGGCCGCGTCGGCGGCTCGCACCGCGATGCTGTGCAGGGAATCGAAAGAGCGGTGGGGCAGGCTTGGTAGCTCTCCTGCCCGCGTGGTCGCCTTTGTCACTCCCCTGCAGCATCGAGGACTGCTGAGTGCCGTACCGCAAGCCTTCTGCGCAGGGGCGGCGCAGACCACCGCTAACCCAGAGACATGCCGATCCGTCTGCAGCCGTGTAAGCCACAGGTGCGCCGCCTACGAGGCCCGCCAACGCCGCGAGGAGGCGTGCGCTCTGCTGGCCATTTCCCTCGGCAACAGAGCGCCAGTCCAGCTTGAGGCGCTGCGCGTCGCGCAAAATGGCGCGGCCAGAGTGAAGGTGAGACGCCAGCGAGGGCGCGTGTGAGGGGGTGCGACCGGCGGCACAACCTTTCTGCAAAACTGGTGGGCCGCTGGAGAGCCGTGTCCACACGGGAGCTCGAACTTCACCATTCAGCTCGTCGACAAGCCATGCCTGCCGATGTGCAGGTAAGGCAGCGTAGCTCGTGTCGTCGATGTCAGCGCCCTCGCTGCAGCCTCGACTGGGGCACGACACACCACCGGCCACGGCATGCGTACCGACTCGCTGCATCATGGGTCGCTGCGGCACCGTCCACAGCATCTGAAAAAGCTGTGCGGCTCCGTCTTCGCCAGTGCGCCTTTCTGAGGTCGACGGAACGGCACCCCACACGGCAAACGTGTCCACCCGAATCACCGTCGGAGGAGCGCGCAGAAGCTGATAAGGAACCCGAGACATCCACTTGTGGGAGAGCTGACTCCGCCTTGCATGCCGCTGACCTGCGGTAGCGACGCCAGCGTCCGTGTTGGCCTCCCCCGCTCCCTCATGGAGATGGTAAGAGGCTGTTACTGAGGCAACGAGAGCCTCCTCCGTGCGCTGCAGATCAGCCAAGCTGCAGCGACGCTGCTCGGCCTGCGCAGCCTGGACGACCTGCAGCGCTGCCACCTGG
Organism: Leishmania martiniquensis; assembly: GCF_017916325.1. NCBI lineage: Eukaryota > Euglenozoa > Kinetoplastea > Trypanosomatida > Trypanosomatidae > Leishmania > Leishmania martiniquensis. Next base: position 425,808 of record NC_090160.1, read on the forward strand.
GCCATGCTCGGTGCCGTAAAGATGTAAAGACCGAACAATAGCGTCCACGAGGGCTGCGGCTTCCCCTCGCGCCCCCCTCCCGATGACGCCGCAGAGGCGGACACGTCATGCCCGCTGCGAGGCAGTCCCGCCTCAGCGGTTACTGGCAGCTGCATGGAGAGAGGCGCAGAGAGCCGCCACCCACTCCCCACGCGCTTCCCGGCCACATCCCAGATCGCATCACTCAAGCTCGAGCAGCCAACGCGAACCTGTGTGCGGCCGATCACAGTACCCGCGACGGCACTGCTGCCGCCCCTATGCAGTCGTCCCTGAAAACTCACAGCAGCGCCGTTGTTCACCTTCTCTGCCTTCTCGTCTGGTAGCAGCAGCAGCACCGCCTCAACTGATGTAATTGTCGTCGTCTGTGTGGCGCGGGCGGCAGGCACTGTAACGAATGTTTGTGCCGTGCAGCTGCCATCCGCGTTCTCCGCGGCGCTCGATGGTTGCCAATAGCAAAGAGAAGTCGCGGGCAGCATAGGAACGACGTTGATCGCCGATGGTGGGGCACGTAGGGCAGCGGCGGCGACGCGCTTATGATCCTCGTCGCCTCTCTGCTGCGGCAACTCCGCCGAAACACTCGCACCCCCGCCCGAGGATGGCTCATCGGTCACCGGAACGGGAACTGGGTCAGGCATGGGCACCGCCACTGAGAATGGTAAGCTCAGTGCTGGGGCAGTCTGCAGGGTTGTTGTGGAGGCTGCTGCCGGGGCAAACGGAGCGACTCTGTCTTCCGCTGGCGCTGGTTCCATGATGGGCGGCGCGCCGCCGCATGGCACTGGCGCGAGACGCGTGTGCCACTGGGCCACACAGCGAGAATCGACCACAGTATCATTCACGGCGCTCTCTGTGGTGACAAGAACGCGTATCACCAGCGTCAAGCGACGAAGCCACGCTGCTGAGACACTTGCGGCACTGGAGCAGTGCGACTCCGCTGTGGCCGCCACCGCCCCTGCTCCGTCCAAGCATGCGTAGATGAGCTGCACATGATCTAGCTGCAGACAGAGGACGGTGTCGGCAAAAGCACGTGGCGCGGTGCTGTGCGGCGGCAGCACCGTCGCAAAACTCTTCGGCGGCTGCCGTATAGGGCCGTGGTAGCTGTAGGCGCATTTGAAGCGCACACGCGCCTCACTTTGGATGTCATTCGTGATTGGCGCGGTAGGCGCCAGCGGCATCCATTGAGTGGGGTACAGAGCCGCCATCTCCAGCAGTGCGTCCCTCTCCTTCGTCGTATACACGCCGCCGCACCAGCGCGCTAGCATCTGGACGAGGTACAGGGCGCCTTCGTGGAGGAGGCGAGCGAGCTGCGTGGAGCCCAGGTTATAGACCAGCTGGGTTGTGTCCTGCGTGGTCCTGTGGCTGTCGCCGACGCTGCTCTTAACCGAGGGCGATGGCGCGGGCGCGCGCGCGAGTAGCTGCCACACAGTAAGGCCCGCACCGGGGGCCCTGCCGACTGCAGCCGCAGTTGCCTCCGACTTCGCCACGTGCTCGGCGGTGGCGGCCTGGGCAATCATGTCCTCCACTGCCATGGACCATGATAGCGGAGCAAAGGTGGCCGTGTACCAATGGCCTCGTGACCGAGAGCGGTCGATCCAGGCAGGGGCGACAGATCTTGCAGCGCGCGCGCCACCCTGCGCTGTAGCACCATCGCGAGAGGACGTCGCGGACCCCGTGTCCAGATGCACACCACGATCCACGCGAGTCGGAGTAGTGCGAGCCACACCAATCACGACTTCACCCTTGCTGCGCAGACGACGTCGACGATAACGCCCTGTGCTGTCGCTGTCCTGCTTCGGTTGCCTCCCCGCATCCGCGCCAGCCGCGGAGCTCGGCTCTCTGATTGGTAGCACTAGCTGAGCGAGTAGGGGCGTGCACTGGGCCGCATCGTGCACCCCGTCCTCCGTGCCCGCGTCAGTGCCAGCCCCCATAGAGCACCACGACGGCAACTCGACGCCCGACACCTCAACACCGACAATGGTGCAACGCCAATGTCGCAGCTTCGCCTGCGCTGCCTGCATATCCCTCATGCCGTTCTGGGCCTCTAAAAAATCTGCCCATGCCGAGCACGCCTCCAGCTGTCGCATGCTCATCCCCCCACCCTCCACATCATCGTCATCGTCCGTGACATCCGTGATGCGTGTAAGCGAGCCGAAGTCGGCTTCTGTGCACTCAGCCCAATGGTCAGCGGCGCGGTGGGCGTGGCCGCGAGAGCACTCAGAGGAGGCGAGCACCACGCCAGCAGCAGAGGCCCTGACCGGCAGCACACCGAGCACGTCCAGCGCCCACCTGACTTCCATCAGTGCCTTTGGGGGCGCTTGAGGCGGCAGCGGCCCGGCCTCCTGCACCTTCTCGGCTTCCTCGAGGACGGCTGAGTCCATCGTCCCGTCACCGACCGGTGCCGACACAAGGCGCATCGCCAACATGGACGACCAGTGGGAGGGTGTCATGTAAAGCTGAGAGCCACGGCCAGCCACAGACGCTGGCGCGTCTGCGCCGCCGCTGATGCCGCTGCGCTCACCACAACTGCGCGCACTACGCAGGATGTCGGATGCGCAAAAAGGGGCGGAGACGTAGCACGCCGTGGTTGCCACTTCCTCGGCGCCAGCGCTGCAACGGCGACCGTGCACCGATACCTCGATGAGGAACTGCTCCTCCAGCACTGTCGTCACCCCACCGCCGCCATCACGGCCGACATCACCCGCCCCGCCGTCGCCGACGGCTTCGAGCACTGGATCAGGTGGCACCAAAGGCAGCACCACGCGCAGCAAGGCGCCCTCCCTTGTCTGCGGCGGCGCCCCCTGCATGCTGGGGTGGGCATCTGCTCTCGAATCCACGGCGACGGCACATGGTGCGACGACTGTCGAGTGTGAGGGCCCCAGCGTCGGTGACCATGTTGCGGTGAGCTGCGCGGGGAAGAGAGGAGGAGAGCGACGAGGAGCAACTGTTGGAGAGGCGGTCGCGGTGCGGGGCAGATCCTCAGTGAGGCGGGGCTCCTGTAGGGAGGGCGACACCCTGCCGGCATTGAGAACGGCAATCGATGCCTCCGCATAGTCGACAGCACCTCTCACAGCCTCGCGTCGTGGCGGTTGGAAAGGACGGAGAGCGCCGTCACCACCGCCTCGGCACCGCAGGGCGACCACGCGGCACGTCATCGTGTCCACTTGGCCCAATCCGCTTGCCGCGATCGCGGCACCGCTGCACTGAAATGTCAATGACCTCATCACCACTCCGCCATCACTGCCAGCGGCACTAGGGACGGCACCGCGCGTGGCCAGTACCTTGGCGTCAACGCGCGGGTACCATCGCGACCGCGGGCTCACAGGTTCGGGTCCCGCAACGTGCTCCTCCTCCCTGCCTGCCGTTCGCGCCTTACGCTGCCCCAGAAGCGTCGCAGCGCATTTCGCGAGGGCATTGCTCGTAGACAGGCTCAGAAGCACCTCCCAACCGCCCCTGCAGCGGAGGCCACTGGCGGCCGAGGCCCCCTCGCAGATAAGCCACACAAGCGAGTCCTCACCCGAGTCCTGCGCTTGGCGGCGCCTCGCCTCAAAGCAGTACTCATCTGCGGCTGACCATTCATGCACGGCGATCTGCGTCGTCACGCAGGCATGCCGCGTAGGTAGTAGGGTGCGCTCAAGCGGCGACGGTTGCGCTGTCGCCTTCTCCGCAACGCCAACATGGAAGTCAGCGTTGGAGATGGGAGTCACCTCGAGAAGCTCGATGCGCTTAAGCGTCGCGCCTACCGGGCCGATGCGCGGCAGCTGCATTGCTACCCCTGACCAGTACACCGGCACGCCGTCCCTCAAGCGGTCACCAGCGTGCGGCATCTGCGCATCTCTCCCGTCACGGTCACTGGTAGCCATGGACAATCTCGAGCGCACCGGCATGTCGACCGTGTGCTCCGTCTCCGGGTACGCCGTGGCCTCGAAGCAGTAGACCCACCGCAGCAGTAGCAGTCCACACGGCATCGCAGCATCGTCTCCGCCTGCCGTCGGCTTTACATAAAAGCAGGTGAGCCATGTATCGCCGCGCGCGGGGTGCACCGACCACGCCGCGGTAACGTCTGCCACACCTCCAGACGGCGTTACCGGGTAGATGCACCGGGTACGCATCTCACTGATGGCGCACGGCTGGAGGGCGACACGCATCGACAGTGGCGAGGTAGCAGTCCATACAGGCGGTTGCCAAGCGCCGTCGTGCCACGGCGTGCGCGCGGAACGCAGGGGCAGCACCATCTGGCCAGCAGCTACTGCAACCCCACTGGAGGCCTCACATAGCTCAAGCCGCATGGTAGCCGTCGCGCTCTCTGCAATGGGAAGGGTGTGTATATTGCGGGAAATGGAGAGCAGCGGCGCACGCTCCGATGCTGACCGCATCGTTGCTGCGCACCCTTGGCGCACGAGCTCCGTCGCTGTGGGGAGCGCAAAGGACTTGGATGAGCTTATCGGCACAGAGTTCGTGCCGTCTTCGCCCCACGCAGACGCCACCCGCACCACCCCCACCGTGGAAAGAGTGGGAGGATCAGCGGGCGCCCCGTCGCGCAGCTGCTCCTTCCCCTGCCGTAGCTGCCGCCGAATCTGGCGTATCTCCTTCATCTGCTGACGCAGTCGCCGTGGCACTTTGCCGCGTTGCTTCCACAGCAGCGCTGCCCGCTCGCGCAGCCGCGCGTACGTCTCCTCCGCGCGGCAGGTCAGCAGCACGTCGCCCACGGCAAAGCCGCTGCAGCTCTGCACGCTAAGGGTCATGCGCGAGGTTAAGAAGATTGAAGCGGCGTCGCACATTAGCAGGTCCGCAGCAGTGACGTCAACTTGTATCCAGAGGCGGCCGAGCCAGCGGCCGTGCACGAGGCTCTCCACCTGCAGCACGACATCATGCGTGCCATCAGCTGCCCGCGCCGCTGATACGAGCCGACCGTCACTACCAGGCGGTCGCACACCGCCCACCTGCACTGAAAGGTCAAGGGTGTAGGCGGCTCTGCCACACACGTTCACTTCATCGGGGTGCTGCCATCGCCGGCACGCGTCCACAGTCGGCGCGTCTGCGTCTAGTGGCTTGGCTGCCGCCGAGGAGTCCCTCGACTGCAGCCGTGTTTCGTCAGCCCGCGCCGAGCGCAGCGCCGATTCGGAGATGTTGACGTTAAAGAGAAGTTTTGAGGTGGATGCGGCAAGGCAGACATCGGTGCTCCACATGTACCGCTGCTGCTGCGGTGGCGGCGGGTGTGTCATGGGCGGCGACGCCGGTGAGGCGGCGGCCACCGGCGGCGACGCAGCAGTGGGTCTGACGAGCAGCAGACGAGGCAGCAACTGGTGCACCGTCGATGCTGCGGTGATCGTGCCACCTCTTACGTCTGTGGGTGCCGCTGTGGCACCCGTCGCATCCGTCACCATTACTGTCACCGTCGCGGGAGGAAGCACGTGATGATGGCGTTGCGCCAGGCCGCGGGCGAGGCTGACGTCGACCCCACATAACTCCATACGTGTGACAGTGACACGCGTCAGCACCGGTACAGCGGTGGGCCCTGTGGCTGGGGTACGCACACCACCCTCGATGGCCTCCTCCCTCTCTGTGAAAGAGCGGGCCGATGAAGGCACAGTCGAATGCGACGAGCAGATGCCGTCGCGGTCGCTGTCCTCGTCCCCCACACCCATGCCGTTGTCAGGTGCGAGGTGCCTCGGCTTCGGCGGTAGGCGCGATTTCGACGCTACTGGCGGGAACACCGGCAGCGACTGCGCCACCCGTGCGCGCCAGCGGAGCAACGCTGGCATTGTTGCCACATTGTCCTTCGCATACGCATCTTTAGCGCCCGCCCACGCCGCTGTGCCACCTTCAGCCGTTGTGTCCACAGGTGGTAGGAGCGATGTCAGCCCAAACTGCGCCGATCGAGGAAGCTTCAGGGGTGCTCGGCCAGTGCCGACACACACTTCAGACGCCTTCTCCACAGCGGAATCGTCATCACCGTGCAAGTGCAGAACAGCAAAGAGCGCGAAGGTGAGGCTGAAGCGCGCCTCGAGCCCCGGCTTCCCGAGTGCATGCTCGATGTCCTGCGGAGACGGCAACGCCAAGCACAGCGGGGGAAGAGACGCGCAAGAGAGGAAGCACTCCTCCGACGCAGAGGTCGCGGCCTCGTCGCCCATAGCAGCACCGGTAGTGGCGGAAGCACTGCTCCCCACAAAGACGCCCTCTGCGCTGTCGACCCACACGTTGAATGAAACGACGCCCGCTGTTGCTGTTGCAGAAGCGACAGCTGCAGGCGCCAAACTCGCAGCCGCGCCAGTCTCAGACCCCAGCAGCACACGGTGCGGCGACTGCGATGCAGGGCGGCACCACAACGCGCTCCACTCACCGGGCCACCTCAACTGCACCTCCAACCTGAGTCGAAGAGGAGTCGAGACATCGCCACCATGTCCGCCGTCAGCCCTCACCTCCGGCGGCGACGCGGTGGTTCGTCGCTGCAGTGCTGCCCACGCCAGCCGCTGCCGCGCGCTACAGTGCAGAAGGAGCTGGTCCAGCCTCAAGTACACATATCGATGGCGCCGGGGCTCAATCCTGCGCAGCACGCGCGAGAGCGCACGTGATGCCAGCTCCGCAGTAATCGCGCCCTGTCCCTTGGGCCTATCCACCGACAGCTTCGACCAGCACGCACGCTGCTCAACATTAGCGCTGCCTTGCCTTGATGGGCTCTGATACAGCGGAGGTGATGCAGACAGTGTCGAGAGAGCGGTGTAGGAGCAAGAGGCGCTGCTGCCGCCGCCGTATTCTCGCACGAGACGCTGCAACGGCAGCGGTGAGAAGGTCGAGCGCGACGGAGCGGCGGCAGCGGACAAGTCCACCACTCGCCATTGCACGAGGATCTCGGCCATAACACACTCGCCTTCGCCGTCGTAGCCGACATCGTGCGCATCGTGAAGACGGCGGCGCACTACAAGCGGCACCCACTGAGCGCCCTCTGCCGCCTCTCCACCATCGTTAAGATCGAAATCCATTGTGCTGGTGGCCATTGCCGCTGAGGGACCTATCCGCGCCTGCAACCGCATCTGGTGTGAGCCGTCATCGCCGCAGGAGCGCTGTGGAAGAGGGAACACGGCGACGCGGCCATCGCTGCTCGCCTGTCTCGGCACGTCCTGGTCAGTGTCAGCGTCGGGCACTCGCATCGACAGCTGATGTGCCTCCACACCCAGAAGCACCTCTGTACCGCCGTTGGCGTCGATTAAGACAGCGTCCATCGCAGATGCAGCGCCTGCGGTGTTGGCGGAAGCGGCCAGAGCCCTCTGCACGGCGCCAGACGGTGGCGTGGGCAGTACCTCCAGCACCGATGTGTGCGACCCGGAAGGCGAAGGGGCTGAAGAAGAGCGAAAATAACCGCGTGCAGAAGCATTCAGAGGAAGCCCTCGATGCAGCGGCCCCACACGCGCCAGGAGGACGCGCGAAGCTGGAGCGCTCCGTTTCACGCCACTAGGCGAGGCCTCGACCTCGACGCGTCTTTGAAGGTTGTGTGCGTAGCGGATCGCAGCAAAGCCAACGTGCTTCATCACGACCGCTGCGCACGGTGCGGATCGCACCATCAACGGGTGCGCCGCGTTACCATCTGGTTGCGCGGATTGCGGTGGAGCTGTAACAGTGACACCGCAGTGTACCCTCTCTGCGGTTGACGGCTGTGGCGGCGGCGAGTCTGCACGGAAGCGTGCGCCGCTGCTGCTGCTGCTGCTGCCGCTGCCCGTAACGACGCTCTCTGCAGCAGGTAGGCACCGGGGCACCTCAGCATCCAGAGCAGGCGCAGCGCAACTTCGGAAGAGCGGCAACCATAGTGTCCCCAAAGTACTCGTGAAGGCATCCAGCCTTGGCAGTCGAACGGCTCCCCACTCGCACTCCCTCCCCTCTGCAGCGACGGTGTCTGTCTCGCCCGCTGCGCCGATCGCTCCGGAGAAGGGCGATGGTGCCATCACCCACACACAGAGGGATGGTGGCGCATTATCGATCCAGCCGAATCGTCGTGGAGGCCACTGCACCTCAAGTGTGGGAAAGCGCGACGCGTCAGCATCGGGGACAGCATGGCGCTCTGCGCTACTCTCGTCACCGCCGGTGTTGCTCCGCTTTTCCGCCCCGTTCGCGGCGGCAGCGCAGACTGGAGAGAAGGCATATGCCGCACGGAAGGCATCAGGTGGTGGAGCTTCGCCCGGGTGCATCCAGCACCTCGAGTCGTCGATGGCCGCTGACTCGGCGGACGAGGCCCACGCCGGAGAGTCATTGCAGGAGGAGCCGCTCACTGCGATCTGCAGCGCTTCGGCGGCTTGCGCGGCGCCGATGCCCGGTCCGTCCACGTGGTCGAAGCACATCAGGTTGCACACCTCCACGCGTACTCTTGCTGGTGTGCCGGCATCTGGCATCACCCATGTGGAAGCTGGTCCCAAACCAGGGGGCGTTCGCAACGGGCCAGAGAGACCTACGCAGGGCCCCGCTACGCAGGACAGCGACGCGGGTGGCGAGGGCAGCATCGCGGGGGGCACCTTGCCCCAGTCATCACACACCAGCCGAGGAAACGACATGAGACGCCATGTTAGCACGCCGCCCTCCACGTGCTGCGGTAAACCAGCGTTATACACCGGTGCCACGCGTACGTCAGCCTCGTGTAGGGTGAAGAAGCTACGGAGAGACGTCGGCAGCGGCGCCGGCCTCGTCGCAGACCCCTCCCCTTCTTGACCGCTCAGGCCCGCCAGCCCTGACGCGCCCATCGTGGACAGCAGACCACTCCGCGCCTCGTCGCATGCTCCTCTCTCTATCCTAGCGGGCAATCCTCGCACCTCTGCAGCCACATCCTCTGCAGGAAAGCGCCACTTGCCTCGGCCGATGAAACGAGAAGGCGCGTCCGCGCAGCCGCCCCTCGCGGCACCGGCACCGTCGCGCGGATACCACCACACCTGCACCTCGACGACTGGGCTGGCAGGGAGATACAAGGTCGCCTCTACCGGGGCTGCCGATTCGGTTGGCGGAGCGGCGCCACGTGATGGTGGAATGGAGAGCACTATGCCGTAGACAGCAGCGGTGTCGCCCGTCCCGCGTGAGTGCACGCGCGTTAGCCGGCCTCTGCCAGTAGCCCTTATCGACGGCTCTTCCAACGCGCACAACGGGACCAACCTGCACTCCGCCAGCAGCCGTGTCTCACCTTGCGCGGTGGGGTACCACAGCGAGAGCCGCACCTGTCCACCATTCATGCAGAGGAGATGCTGTAGCCAGGGCCACTGGAGTCGTACCTTGTCCATCCGCAGCCACGGCACAACCTCAGGGCTCATCCACCCCAGGTGGGGCGTGTAGGTCGTGGGCGCCGCTGTAATACTACCCGGCTCAGCTCCATGCGAGGCCACTGGCTGATACCAGCTCTGTGGAAACTCATGCAGCTCTTTGCCCCTCCAGAGAGAGGACCTCGGGCGCATCTCTGACCTCGCCGTGTGGCGACCATTGATGCCGAACAGGCGGCGTGTCACGGATGCGCACCACGAGCTTAGGTCTCCACAGCACGGCAGCCGCGCCACGGCGGTGGCTGGGGGCAGGCGGCGCCACTTGACCAACAGAAAGCCGTTGCACACAGCGGAGAGGAAATGATGTTCAAAGATCCCTTTGCCGTCGGGCGCCGCAGAAGCTGTCGTTGTCCCGGCAGCCATTCTGGGGCTCCACAGTAGCGGTAGCCAGGCACACCCCTCGCCAAGCCTGCGGCCCAGTAGCCTTCGCAGCAGCCAGCTCGTCAGGGTCGCGGTGCCCAGCAGCACCGCCCGTCTCCCGGACGCCTCGCCACGACATGCCCGCATCGGGCCGCCCTCTGCTGCCAGAGGCCTCGCCTCACCGTCACCGCTGTCAGAAGAGTGCTGGCAGAGGTCGAACACACGAAGGTGCAGCGTGGACAGCGATGCGAGGCCTAAGCGAAACTTGTGCTGCCACCGAGGGTGGCTCGTGCGTGCGGCAGAGGCCGTGACGGGCAGCACCGCGTCGGCCCCCGCCCAGGCACCGCCTTTCCCACACGCTTCGGCACTATCACTCAGCGGGGCGCTGCGTACCGTGCGGCCCTGCGAATACGAAGCAGCAGCGAAGCCCACAAAATCGAAGCCACAGCTCGCCGTGGCGCTTTGGCAATGGTCGGAGGTGGGGGGCCGGCACCTGGCAGCCTCCGCCGTCAGCAAAGACGACGCGGCGACGAAGGCGCCAGGCGCGTGGGGCGCCGACTGTGGGGCCTGGCGGCTGGTCTCCTCTTGCCGCACAGCCAGCACTTCGCAGTATACGCACGCACAGGTTGTCTCGTTCCCCCAGCTCGCAGGGTCGTCCCACCGCAGCGGTGTGGGCGAGGGCGGCAAACCAAAGTGCGCGGTTAATGGCCGCAGACCTGCCCCCTCGACCACGCTGAAGTCCACCAAGGTGTCGTCGTCAACACGGATGCCACGCCCTGCGCAGCACTCGTCGTGCTCTGCCTCTTCCACAGGCGCCGCAGCGAGGGAGGAGAGACTGTGCTGCGGCCCGTTCCACAGCTGCTGTGCGGTCTCCTCAGTCATCGATGACAGGAAAAGAGCCTCCACATCGCAGTGAAGCCAACCAACGAGCAGTAGGCCACTTGTGCTATGGGTCTGCCCATTATCTCTGTTGGGTCGCGCAACAGCGGGGAGCTGCGCTGATAAGGTCGCCCTTGCGACGGCGTCAGTGCTGACAGGAGCGAAAAGGGGAAGCCACACATCCGTCACGCCGCCGGCACGGTGGGGGTGCTGCGGCTCTTGCACGTGCGCCGCCACGGCGGTGTCAAACGGGGCCCACACGGCAAAGCCCAGCACCTCTTCGGGTGACGCGACGCCATGTACAGTGAAGAGAAGAGACGAGGCTGTGTCGCGCGTGAGGACTGCGTGAAAGCTCATGCTGTACTGCATAAAGAGGGCGCCGCGCCCGTCTTCACTGACGGTGATGGCGCCCTTCTCGCCTACCACACCGTCGCAGCCGCCAGTGACAGATATCGATGTTGGTGGGCCATAGTAGCGCCCTGGCACACCGTTCACCTCGTTGGTGGACAAGATCGCGGCGGCACCTCGCACCACAACGGAGCACACCGTCAGCGTCTCCATCGCGTGCCCCTTCGGTGGAACCCCTTCAGCGCACCATTTCTGAGAAGCGGCGGCGATATCTGGCGCTCGCCTCTCTCGCAGCGTATCCTTCTTGGCGGCCAGGTAGGACGGAATTGTGTTCCACAGCACTGTCAGTGGCCAGGAGGGGATGTGGCTCCGGGTTGTGCCGCCGACAGAGTCCTTGGCTGAGTCGGGCGTCCCACCAGCTGTGGCGGCGCCGCGGCTCACGCGCTCGTATTCCCTGATCACGGCCCCCAACGATGCCCATGATGGCAGGTCCAGCTCAGCAGATGATGCGCGCGGTGCGGTCTCTGACGCGGTGGCAGGCCGGGGCAGCGGCGCCTCGGCCCAGCGCAGGCGACATGTCAGCTGCGGCAAGGGCTTCCCAAGGCATGCAACGGTGCTTGCTGCTACTTCTGCCGTCGCCCCGAGCGCGGTGAGCAGCGGCGGTCGATCCGGCGGGAGCTGGCAGAAGTCCACCGCTAAGAATGGTGGTGAGACCGCCAAGGGCCGCCAGCACTCCCCTTGTCGCGTCCCTGTCGCCGCTGCACGTTCGCCGGCGCCACTGTCAGCCGCTGCTGGAACATTCACGCTGTCCATGACGGCCATGGCCCGAAGGGCGCTGGGTGTGTCGTCGCGAGGCGCCTTAGTCCCACTAGCGGAGGAAAAGGGCGGGATGGCGTCCACTGAGAGTGGCATGAACGGCGACAGTGACGACGACACCGTCTGCCACGCCACGCTCGACTGGCTCATCTCCTCAGCACATGGGGACTGCATCGCGAGGCACTCCACTCTAGCGCCCGTGGCCCCGGCAGCATGGCCCAGCTGCGTACCCTTTGCAGAGGAGGGCCTGTTGGTTCCACGAGAAGCCGCCGCCTTGGCTGCCTGCGCCGTCGCCGCCGAAGGAGCGCACTCCTCACCCGCCGATGCCCAGAGAGCGCCCCGCCCCTCCATCTTCACGCATAAGACTCTTTCATCGCCAAGAGAGCCGAGGAGACAGCTTCCTGCCAAGCCGCCTTCGGAGGCTCGGCGACTCGGCGTATCCCCACCACCGCCACCGGAGTGACTGGGGTGCCATGGGCTGTCCTCTGCGGTAGTGGCCATGGCCGCCTGCGCACCCCCCTCCGTCTGCCGCCCGCCTCGCGCAGCACCCTCAGTCCTCTTCTCCGGGAACTGAAGCACGAGCAGGTCGGACCAGCTGTCGCGCCCGCGGCCGCAGGTAGAAGCGTCCTGGGTGCTGTCACCGCCGCCGCCACGGCACCCCAAGCGGCGCTGCAGCACCTCCAGGTTTGACGGCAGAGAGAAGGAGGAGCCAGCCGCCAGCAGATGCTCGCCGGCGGTATCCTGCCAGTAAATAGCGAGCCGCGCATCAGTCCACCGCGGGTCTTCCACGATGGGAGCGCCTGCCTGCCTGAGTCCGCCCCATGCGCTGCGCCACTCCTCTGCTGGCACGGCTGTGGCGCTGTTTGCCCGGCCCGCCCTGGGTACCTGCAGCGGACACAGCAGCTCCGAGCACCAATGCCGCAGTCCGTGAACCTCCATGAAGACACATTGCCGAAGTGGACGTAGCGCCGGCTGCTGCACCGCCTCCGGCGTCGCGACCGTTTCATCGCTGCACTTGGCCGTGAGTTGTACAGCCTCCTGCTCCCGAGGCGGGCGGCTGGTACTTGCCAGAAGAGGCGGCTCTTCATCCCATGCACGCAGCGCAGGTGGCTCCTCCATCGATGCCAAGAGTTCCGACAGCGGATAACGCGAGCTAGATGCAGTAGTCGCCGCGCTTCCTTCACTGTCCTCAAGCCCGCCTCCGTCCCCAGCGCGAAGGTCACCGCTACCGAGCTGGTCATTCGTCGCTGCGGCATCGGCGGCTGCGAAGGGTACCGGCCCGACACCCCCCAACGTGGTGCCGTCCCTCCCCGGTACAGCCACAACCGTGGAGGCGCTGGCACCGTCGACTTCGGCATGCCAGCCCGCCAACGCTGCCTCTTTGCCCCCTCGCGCCCCCGCATGCAGCGATGCAGGAGGTGCCGAGGCGGTGCCGTGGAACGCGGCCCCGTCCACAAGGTCGAATGGCGATATTCTTCCCTGCACCGCCACAGCAGCAGGAGTCGCACCCAGTGCGGCCTGATCAGGAACGCCGCGATCGCCCTCGCCGCTGTCGACCTCGTCGTGAAGCGGAGGGGACATTTTCGCCCACTTACCGAGCGGTACCGCACTGCCTGCGACACTTCTCAGGCTGCCTTGATGATCGGCACATGTAGCAGTTTCGCACATGCCTTCGCCAACGCCTTCGCTGGCATCCCTTTCACTGCTGCACGGTGTCTCCGTCGTGCTATAGAGTCTCCGCTGCCGGCGGCTGCCATCGCTGCCAGGAGCGCCGCCGCGCCTCGCCCCGCCGAGCTTCTCCGGCCTCTCCGTCTTGTCCTCGCTGTCAGCCGTGATGCTCGTCTCCTCAGCCCCAGTTGACTCCGACGGTGGGGCCGCTGTGCCGTCGCGCTCTCGCAGGTCCGCGGGTCCCGCCACCCGCGTTGATGAGCAGCTGACAAAATGCACTCTGCAGGCCCCCCTTTCCGTGTCGCAAGTACGGCGCATCTCTGTGCGGCTCGTGCGCTCTCCGCCAGCCACCTTCTTGCGGCCACAGCGTAGCCAGCGGAGCGCGCCGCCTCCGCCTCTGACAATAGGGGCCACCTCCTCGTAGGCGATGAGCTCGATCAGCTCCATGCACGCCGATGCCATCTCGCCCACAGCTACTGCCCCCTCTCGGCCATAAATCGTTCGCGGAGCGGCACCAGCGGCGTGCGAGCGTGCGCTTCGCACCGTGCTGTCGGTGCTGCTGCCAGTGGTGCAGGAGTAGCTGTAGCTGTACGAGTACAAGCTGCCGCTGTCGTCGCACCCCTCTCGATAACTGGTGCCGTTGCGTGGCTGCCGCGATGTCGCACCATTCCGCCGTTCGCCGCTGCTCCTGCGGCTTTCTGCCTCACTGCCCCGTAGGCTTTCACCTTCTGACGATACCCGGCAAGCCGCGAACTGCGCCATGGACAACGGTACCTTCTTCGCGATCGCTCTCTCGAGAGCACCAGCCTTCGAAAATCGGTTGCGTCCCTCCAAGACACTCTTCAATGTCATGAGGCTACCTAATGTTTCGCCACACTCGCTGCCCCCACCGGCCCCATCCACGGGGGTGACCCGGTCGGCGCGCATGTAGGATGCGGGGTACGCACCCCGGTGTGTCTCTCCAGTGGTGCCGGCGGCTGCCGCTGCGGCAGAGGAGGCCACAGCAGGCGCGGAAAGTGCTGTGGAGGTTAGACGAAGGTGTGGCGCGATGAGTTCAGCAGCTGGCTCTACGAAAACGGTAGCAGTAGAGGTAGTCGCGGCGCGCCCGGCATCATTGCCACCAAGGGCAGCAGCCGCAGCTGCAGTGGTGCTCTCTTCCTCGGTCGCATCAGCACGCAACGACAGTGAAACAGAAGCACTGCTTGGCGCAGCTGTGCGTGTGCTCCCACTATGCTCCCCCGCGCGCAGAGACGTCGGTGCAAAGGTGGCGGAGGCGGCCTCCAGCACGTGCACCACCAGTGGTGACGGTGACATCTCCCCAGTAGCCATGGCGACGAACCGCCTCTTACCAAGCACACCTTCATCTGCCCATGCACCCCTCTCCGGTCCCTGCGGCCACTGCGCCGGAGTGGAGGAATCCAGCGCTGCGACCTCAAGCGCAGTCGCAGCCTCGTCCTCATCCTCGCTGGTTGGGAAGATCTCGTCCGGCCAACCGCTCGACGGTGGCCTCCTTGAACTGCGAAGCCGCCTGGTCAGCGGTGAGCGGCCGTGCACGCTGGGCGCCCATGCTTTCTCCTGCGCTGCCAGAGCTGCCGGCGGCGTATCCGTTGTCGGCAGGTAGGCGGAGGATGACGGCACACTCGACCACGTAGATGAGACCTCCACAGTGTGGGTGCTTATCAGCGCATCCACCTCAACGAGCGACGGCGCCGTAGCACTTAGCCCCATTCTGGGCCGATGGGTATGAGTAGACGTGGGGGAAGAACGTAAGCTCTGGTGCGCCGCTGGCTGGTGGGGTAGGCCACGGGCAGCAGCACCCGCCATGGAGGCCAACCCCGCGTCGGGCTCGGCGACGGAGGCCCAAGTCGGCTCACGCTCCGGAGAACAATCTTGAAGCCGCCGGCTCCTGGAAGCGTGCGGTGAGAGCCTGCAGGCATCTCCCGTGCCTGGCCCCTGGGTACGTTGACAAAGCCAGCGGTCTTGCACTTGCTCGTGTCTCCCAGCGCGCTGATGTGTATCTTGGGCCTCGGCCGCGCTCCTCCTGTGTGCCTCGCCCTTCTCGGCGGTTCCTCCGCCGCTGTCAGTAAAGCTCTGGTGTTGGCGGCGTCTCACACCCCCGCCATTAGTCGCATCATTGTAAGTCACCGCTTCCTCGATCGTGCCGCTGGTACGGTCGCCAGGATGGCTGCGGTGCGCACTGTCGCCAAGTGGCTCCTCCAGGGCAGAGCCAGATCGGCCCGACGGTCTCTGCGACGGCTCGCATAGAAATGGCACGGGAGGAGACAGTGGCGCATGGGGAAAGCCACTCGGCGCATTCGGCCACCCCTCGATACGCCTCTCACTTGCACCTGCATTGCCATGGCGCGGCGGCAGCGGCGGCGGATCGGTGGATGTTGCGGGCAACGCCGCGCTCCCTAATGGAGCTGACCGTACGGTGTTGGGCATCCTCAGAGGTACAGAGGCGATGTGGTCATCGCTGTCCCAGCGCCGCGCGTGTTGTGCACCAGCGCCACTTCGTTGAGCCTCACCTGCTTTCGCAACGCACTTCGCGCCTTCATCATGGACGGCCCTCTCGTCTGAGTCGGCGGCTGCATCTGCCGGCAGCGATGTTGGCGCGGCGGGAGGCACAGAGCTCTCCTCAGCGGCATCGTCCAGCGAAGGCGTGAACTCCGCCGCAGGCGCCGCCCTGGTAGGTTCAGACGGCGGTGGCGCGGCAAGCAGCGGAGAGAATGGGTGCCCGGGCACTGGTGCATCGGTGCCCATCGCGCTACTGGGAGAGCTGGGGACAGCAGCAGCCTCTGCAGCAACTTCGGTTACTTCGGCAGTAGAAGAATTTGAAAGAAGGCCTCCAGGCAGCGTGGGGGTGAGGCTCCTACATGGCCCCGCGAATGCCGCAGCGCTGCTCTCACATGTAGCCGCTGGTGAAAAAGATGACGGTGATGTTCTCTTCTGCGATCGAGGCGGTGATAACGGCGACGACACCGGCAGCCCCTTCGCCACCGTCGACAACAGCGACTCAGAGCCGCCACCACCACTTACGTCCTCCTCTCTCTTCCCCACCTCCCGCCAGCGCGACATCGTGCTCTGCGACAGCATCGAGACGCTGCTGCTGGCGATGGAGCTGCTAGGCGACGAGGATTTTGGCGGCAGTGCTGCCCAGTGTAGCTTTTTTTGGCTCTCTTTACAACCAGTGGTCCCAAGCATCGTCGTGGCGGTGTTGGCCGACGCATTCGGAGCTGCCGCAACCCTCTTCACTGCCGGCGGTGCCGCAGCCACACCCATGCTGCCGTGCAATGGCATCTGTTCTTCTACCCCCCTCTCCTCCCCTTTGCTTCCACGGCTCACAAGGCCGCTCGGATGTCGAGCCTCACGGCGCTCGCGCTTGCTTCGATGAGTCGGGTCAAGGAGGCACCGCTGATGTGCTTAGTCCGCCGTTGGGAGAGGGAAGTGCGCGTTTGTTTCGAACATAAATGAATAAAAAATAAACGAAAAATAAAAGGGCGCGCCCGCCCGCAGTGGTGCTGCTGGAAGGGGAGCGGGGGGAGGGGGGATGCGGTACACACACAGAGAGAGAGAGAGAGTTACAGAGATCGACACACACGCGTGCGCGCACGCAGATTGGGATGGCACGCCACCCTCTCTACTGGGCAAGTGATGCGGGTGCGCTTTGATGTTTGCTTGTTTTTCAATGGAAGGGGGGCATATATCCGTGTGTGCGTCTGCGTCTGTGTCTGTGTCTGTAGGCACGAGTACGCTGATCTAAGGGAGTACGCGCATGCGTGCGTGTTGGCCTGTGCGCTCTCTGCACGGGCGAAACGTGGATGAGGAGATCTCTATGTCAGTGTGTGTGTGTGTGTGTATGCGTGTGTATGCGGATGCGGTTATACGAAGGTATCGGGTGCGTTAGACAGTGTGTATGCACGCACGTACATTTCATGTGTATATGTATGCGCGTCTGTGTGCAGGCCGGGGGGAGGGCTTGCTGGTCGTTCGCAGGCGAATAGACAGATGAATATGCGAGACGCCGATGGCAGTCTCTGCGGACCTCTGAGTACGTCGCCGCTGCCCTCTTCTTGTGAACAGTCACACCACCAACGCACCCTGCCCTGTCAAGTATATCGGTCGCAGAGCTCGTAACTCTTACTGGTTAAGTGTGTGTAAATGTGTGTGTGTGTGTGCCGCGTGGAGCAAGAAAGCAAGGCTAGGCCGCATGCAACCTCGACTGTCAAGACAACCCTCATGCACGCGATCTCTTCAGCCGAAAGAGCTGGCAGGCACGCAACGCACTCAGCGCAGCTCAGCGTCTGAGAGTCACTGAGCCAACGCCGTCACGCAGGAGCCAAAGGGCAAAGAGCTGCACTAAAAGGGACAGGTCTCACGCACAACGGGTAAGTGCAGAGGGAGGCTCAATAGTGAAGCGGAGTGAGGATAGCTGGTGGGCCAGATTGTGAAGGAGGGAGTCGATGCAGCACTGCAATAGACAGGAGGAGGGACGCGAATGAGCACAGGTGGGCGTGCAACAAGGGAGGGTGAAGGGAGGGAGGGAGGGAGAGGGGAGGCTGGGAGTGGCAGAGGAGGAGAGGAGGCCACCACTACCCCTCCTGCCCCTTCCATGCACGCCCCAAAGATGCCAGCGCACGAAGCACATGGGCACAGCCTCATTGCTGGTTCAATGCAGGAGCCATGAGCACCAAAAAAAAAAATTGAAAGCGGCCCGAGATCAGGCCCAAGATATGCGCTCCTGTGTGTATGTGTATGATGCAAAACGCCCTGCAGCAGAGAAACTGTTCAAACAATGACAGGCAGTGATGGCGCAGCGCAACAAGTCTGGTAACGACCACAGCGCACCGCGCACACACGATGACGCCCGCCATCAAGGGCCGACCGTCAACGCAGCACATGCTACCGCCACCAGGCACCTGCATGCCAGGGACCTTCACTGCCCACGACGCTCTCTCCGCTGGCTCGGTTGTTCGGTTCTCAAACAGCGCAAGCAAAGAGCTGCGGGCAGCCGCTAGTCACACAAGAGCGGCGACGAGCTGGGAGAAGACGAAGGTGCCCAGAATGCTTGCATCCTCGCCGTCGCTCACGTTGTAGAACTTGCTCCCATTGATGCAGAAAGGCGCGATCAGCGTTGCCAACTCTGTTAACATCGCAGTCACAGCATCTGCGAAACCGATCCAAATGCTCAGCCGGCAGCGCGCGCTCGTGCAACGCTCAAGTGAGTCCGCGTGCGCCGCTGTTCGCAGGTGTCAGGAGCTGTGAGCAGGCAACCAACACCCATGATGTTCAGCATAGTCTAGCCATCGTCACCGCACCGGGTCACTTCGGCGGCAGCGCCAGCAGCAGGCACGATAGCCTCTGACAGCATCACCTTGATTTCCTTCGCTCTACATTGTCCTCAGCTACGGGTTCAGAAAAATGGGAAGGCAAGTGCAAGGGCACAGGCGCGCACACTCAATCGAGCAAAGACGCGCAGGCAAGGGGGAAAGGCGGTGTGAGACTTCCAAAAAAAAGAGGGAGCACACCTGTGGCGGTGATGCGAGCCAAAGGCTGTGTAGTGCGCGGGCGCATGATCGGCTCAGAATAACAGAGGAAGCGACCAATCATGCAGGGCAGGGACAGATGAGAGAAGGAAATGCAGAGTGTGTCAACGTGAGGCGGATTACCTTACCACAGGACGACCTCGTACAAGAGCGAGATGTCGCTCTCCTGTCGGAGCACGCGAGCACTGCAGTCAGCTTCCCATCTGATCCGCCTTCACTTACCCTGAGCACGGGCGGGCGTGGGGTAGGAGAGGGGGTGGAGGCCAGAGCAGGGGTTAAGAGAGAGGCAGTGAAGGGGGGTATGCTGAGGCCGAGTCCCATGGGGACCTGAACGATCGACACAAGAAGTAAAAACAAAAGGAAGTGCGATACGAGGAGGGGAAGGGTTGAGCGTCGGTAATGATTGCGCGGAGGAGAACCTGTGAGGCAATAGCTGAAGGTGATGTGGGTGACACGAGTCCCTGCAGCGGGGCTGTATATGCGTGTGTGGGTGTGTGGGTCTGTCTGTCTGTGCGGGGAGTGGGCGTGAGCAGCAGCCGTTGCAGCGCACACGCGGAACCGCGTGACGAAGCGGTAAAGCATCTACAGCTGTAGAGCAAACGGAAGAGTGAGACGCTCGGCCTGCCCACGCGCCTGACCCATGCGGCCCTGCTCATATGTGTCGATGCGCGCATCTGCATTGCCGCGTATCAGTGCGGCGTTCGCCCAGAATTTCGAATTCATGCCCGACGCTTCCCGAGCGCTCGGCTCCGTCTCCCCCCTTTTTCCCTACGATCAGCATCGGCCAACAACGAAACAAAAGAAAAACCGAGAGCGTCCACACACACACACACGTCGGTCGGCACGCTCGCATTCATCACCAGCGTTTTTCTTCCGCTGGCCCTTTCGCTTTCGCGTTGGTGTGCAAAGTATTCGCTCGGGTGGCGGCGTTGAGGAGGGAAACTAGCGGCAGGAAAAAAGGGGGAGAGGGCGCCCTCAAAGACGCGCCCGATGTGAATGCGTTCGCACCGCTGGCGCCCCCCCACACACACACACCACTCCGCCCCCTTCTCCGCCCCGCTCTTTGTCTTTTCTTTCGCGGCGGCGGCGCCACGAGCGAGAGGGCAAAAGTGAAGAGGCGCGCACCCTCTCCCGCAGCGGGTCCGCTCTGCGACGGACAACGTCAGCGCATCACGCGCGTGCGACCTCACCGCATCTGCCTCCTGCACACCACCGCCATGGTGAAAAAAGGTACCGGGGGCCCCCGACAACGCCGCTTCGCGTCGCTCAGGCCATAGCGGTTCGGCTGCATGCACCGCGTAGGTATTGCCCTCTGAAGCCGCCGCAGTGCCGCGAAACGAAAGGAACGAAACAGAAAAAAGAACGCGCAATGCGTGCGTGCGCATATCGCTTCTTTTGTGTGTGCCTGCTCAGTCACCGGCGCGAGTCGCGGTGGGCGGATGCCATAAGAAAAAAAAGAAACGCGGCCGAGTCCGCACGCCTCTGCTGCACAGCCGCCAGCCCACACCGGCTCGCCAGCGCTCGAGAGAGTCTGCGGGCCTTTACGCGAGTGGGGAGGGGGGAAGGTGGACTGTGCAGATTCCCCGCGAAAGAGCGAAGGGGGAGAGGGAGGAGGGGAGCCACTCAGCTCCTGAGGATACCCGCATGCAGAGATGGCCGGCGCCGTCGGCGGGATAGACGTCTCGGGGGGTGGGGGGAACGAGAGCGTGAGCGAGACGCGAGAAGGGGCCGGTACAGGAAATGGCGACGGAGCGAAGGGGACGGAAACAGAGAAACTGACAGAGGGGACCGCACACGCACACAACCACACACACACGCCGATCTTGGAAAACGCGCCATCGCCGGCTACCGCTTCGAAGGCGCACACAAAACTTCCAAAAAAAATCTCAGCGCCGGGGGGCATCCAACGACCGCACGAAATTATTCAAAAAAAAAACGGAATGGGGCGGTATAGAGAGAGAGAGAGAAAGAGAGAGGAGAGGCGGCGAGGAGAAAAAAAAATAGAAGACTTATGAGGTCAACGAGCGCGCCTCGCCTGCCTGCGCACACACAAATGCGTTAGTATTTGTGTATACCTGTGAGTGTAGCGATGGGTTGATGGGTGGGAGGAAGGGGGGAGAGGAGAAAGAGGGGCCGGTGTCCCCACACGTTAGAGAGAAGAGCGTGGTACCGCGACGCTCACCTGCGCCTTCGCATCATCTGCATCGCACGCGAAATGAGCACAAATATAAGAAAGGGAAAAAAAGAGGGGAACGCGCGACCGATGGAGCGCCGTGCAGCATCGTGAGAGAGAGAGAGACAGAGAGCGGCGGAAAGCAGCAGTGGTACGAACTCGTCAGCTTTCGCACAAGGGTAGGGTTGCGAAGGTTGGGAGGGCATACACAATACGTGTGCCGCGCGCCATGCTGCCTCGACCTTCGCTCTTTCTCCGTAGGTGCTCCGCAGTGAAGATTCGATGACCTTCCCCCACCCACCCACCCACCCCTCCGGCGTTGTCCGCGCCTCAACGTGCGAGAGAGCGACGGAGGGGCAGAGCGGCCCACACTCCGACACGAGCTCGCAGTGCCCGTGTGCGATGACACGAAGACAATCGAAGGCACATAAAAGCGTGACACAGACTCGCAAGCCGCGTCACAAGCAGCAGCCAGACCAGATGTGCGCGTGAGCAAGTGAAGGGTCACCGCGTCACAGATTGCACGCGCGTACACTGCTGACGGGCGCAAGGACGAGGTGAAGGGGGGTGCGGGGCGAGGCGCACCTTATCGCTCACTCCTCACGGCTTCACGATTGGCCCATTGAGGGCAAAGTGGATCGCCTTTGTCTCCGTGTACAGATCAATGGCGTCCCTGCCCAGCTCGCGGCCAATGCCGCTCTGCTTGAAGCCGCCGAACGGCATCGTGACGCAGAAGTCGTTCCAAGTGTTTACCCACACTGTGCCGGCGTTGAGGTACGTGGAATAGCGAAGGGCAGTGTCCATGTTGCGTGTGCAGATGCCAGCAGCCAGCCCATAGATGCTGTCGTTCGCGCGCCGCACAACCTCATCGAGGTCCTTGAACTTCATCACACACGTCACAGGTCCAAAGATCTCCTCCTTGCAGATCCGCATGTCCTCCTTCACGTCCGTGAATATTGTCGGCTGCACGAAGTAGCCCGTGTGGCCCATCCTCTTGCCGCCAGTCACCACGGTCGCGCCAGCCTTCACGCCATCCTCGATGTACGCGAGCACGCGCTCGTGCTGCTTCTTCGACACGAGCGGGCCCATGTTGTTCTCCGTGTTGTTGCCTGGTCCCACCCTGCGCGCCTCCGCGTGCTTGCGCAGAAGCACCAAAAACTCGTCGTACACCGAGTCGTGCACGTAAATGCGCGACGACGCTGTGCAAATCTGGCCCGCGTTGAGGTAAATACCAGTCGTCGCCACACGCGCCGCCGCCTCCACGTCGGCGTCCTCGCACACAATCAGCGCCGACTTTCCTCCAAGCTCCAGGGACACCTTCTTGAGGTTGGTCTCCGCCGCCATCCGCATCACCTCGCGGCCAACAATTGTCGAGCCCGTGAAGGCGACCTTGTCAACGTCCATGTGGCGCGAAATCGCCGCGCCGGCAGTCGCGCCAAAGCCCGGCAGGATATTCAGCACGCCGGCCGGGTAGCCGGCCTCGATCGCCATCTCGCCAAGGCGCAGCGCGCTCAGCGGAGTCTGCTCCGCCGGCTTCAGCACGACTGTGTTGCCCGTGGCAAGCGCAGGGCTGAGCTTGAACGCAGCCATCAGCAGCGGGAAGTTCCACGGTATGATCTGTCCGCACACGCCGATAGGCTGGCGCTTCACAACACCAAGGCAGTTGCCAGAGCGCGGCGGCACGCAGCCATCCACCTTGTCCGCCAGCCCAGCGCAGAACCGGAAGCACTCTACCGAAACGGCGACGTCCGCCTTCGCGGCCTCGTACGGCTTGCCGTTGTCAAGGCTCTCCAGCGCAGCCATCTCCCTGCTGTTTCGCTCTAGAATATCCGCCAGGCGCAGCATCGCATTGCGGCGCCACGAACAGTCGGTCATGCGGAAGGACTCGAAGGCTTGGCGGGCCGCCTTCACAGCAAGGTCCACATCAGCCTTATCGGCCTCCGCAACGTTCGCAATCACCCTCTCATCCGCAGGGTTGACAACCTCGAAGGTCTTACCAGATACTGCCGGCACGAACTTGCCGTTGATCAGCAGCTTGTCTTGGATGTGCGTGACCTTGGGGGCCATCTCCAGCCGAGCGAGGGTGGCGCGTAGCATTGCGTGTAGTGAGACGCACACGGGCAGCGGTGACGTGAAAGCTGTGCAGAAGAGAGCGAGACGGGGACCCGAATGAACGTGTGCTGCTGTTATGCGTGGGTGGGTGTGGGTGGGTGTGTCTAATGCGGTCGATCGACTCCTGTCAGGGGCAAGAGGTTCAAGACGAAAGAGCGCAGAGAACAGCGGGTAGGTGTATAGGAATAGAGGGCCTCTGATGAGGTGGGGGGCAGAGGAAGGGAGAGGGGGGTGCAAGGGTACTTCGATTGCGTGCGTGGCAGCGGCAGGAAAGGGAAGGGGAAGGGGGGCACACGTCGAATAGAGTGTGCAGACGTCCGCCCCACCGCGTGCCACCATCGCGGACGCCCTGGATGGCCCCCCCACGACCCCCTTTTCCGGGGCAGCGTGTCGACAGAAAACCGACTGCGCGGAAATGGGTAAGACGCACCCGCTCACACACGCGCAGACACACGTGCGGGTGCGCTCTCGCTCTCCGGCGGCAGCCTCGAGCTACACACTGTGTCCCACAAGGCCCGCACCGCTGGGCGAGTCCAGGCACTCTCGCTCTGCGCAAGAGCGGTGATCGTGCCAGCGAAACACGCACGCCGCGCAGCCCCCCACACACACACACACCCGCTATCGCCCTCTCGTCGCCTCCAAGCCTCGGGAGAGGAGGAGGAGGGGCGGAGCGTCTGCGCCTTCTATGCGCCTTTGTTTGGCTTGCGTATTCCTTTGCTACAGGTGCCCATCTCGTGCGCCTGACGTCATCTCATCCAGAGCGTTGCCCCTTTCACGTCTGCGGCTGCGGCTCACACGCACGCACACACACACGCGCACACTCCTCTCATCGGGTTGTTTACCTTTTTTTTTGATGCGGACGCGAAGAGGCAAAAGAGTGCACCGCCCTCTCACCCCTCTCTACTCCTACCCTGCCCTCCCCCGCGCCCCTTACGTCACGCACGCACACTCATACATACACGCGCGCGTGCATGAAAACGTTTTGCTCCCGCATCGCCACAGAAACGGTGCAGGTGAGTGGCATAGGCGTGCGAGACACTGGTGAGGATCGAGGCGGCCGTTTCCGTGCATGCCTCAGCGACTCCCTACGCGGGGCCCCTGAGGTAAGCCCACATGGGCGCGGGCACAGCCACAACCACATCAAGCACCTCTCGCCTTCGGGCAAGGGTAAGGAGCCGGGGGTACTTTGTCAGAGAAAGGGGGGGCCACGTCCCAAAGCACCGGCTCACAGGAGATGGGTGGCGACAGCGAGCACGAGGCAGCCTTTGCGAGCAAAACTACCTCCATGAAAAAAAAGAAAAATATATATCCAAAGATATCCCCTACTAACGTAACGAAAACTGCGCGCACTAAGAGCGCCTACACACTCACACGCACACGGGCAGAGACATGCACTCAGCCCTGGGAGAACGACGACAAAATATGCTTCACAAGAGTATCCGAGGCTCTCCCTCGCACTCCTCTCCCCCTCCGCGCATCTCACCACTGCCCTCCTCCCCCCTACGCGCAGACTCCGGGCACCAACGGTAGAGGGCCGAGGAGATGAGAGAGGAACCGGAGAGGGGCCGCTCAGCACTCAGAGGAGCCACTTGACATGTACAGAGAAACCCTACATCAGCCTACCAGATAGCACGCCTCTCCCTCCCTCCCTCACTCACACACGCACACACGCAGTCGCTCTCTCAACGCTCCATCGCAGAAGGAAAGAGAACACGTCCGGCTGAAAAAGAGAGGGGGAGCGCCTTTTTTTTGTTTTTAGTGCACGCGGAGACCAGACTGTAAGGTAGTTGGATGCACAGCACACACACACACACAAACGCGAAAGGACGCGCATACTTCGCAACTTGTGTGTCAGCGCGCGTTCAGATGTGCGCTCGCCCTACAGCGCTGCCTGCTAAGCAGGGATGTAGAACTTGCGCTGGCCTGGAGCAGCGGTATCACCGAGTACGGCGGCATATTCGTCGCTGTACTGCCACACATGCGACATGTGGTCCCATGGCGAGTTGTTGATGGCCTCCTCCCACTCTTTGTTGACGGTCTTGCGCCACGTCGGGTTGTTTGCCGGCATGTGCGTGCCGTAATAGTACCGCAGTGCGCTGAAAAGGAGGAAGCCGTGCGCCGACAGCACCATCAGCAAGAGAATGACGGGGTGGCGCGGAAGTTTTTGGCCTTCGCCAAAGATTTTATCGGACACACGCATCGCGATGACGGTGTCGACGGCGTCCTTGAACTGCTGCGGGTCCTTAAAGTGCGCCAGCGCCTCCGGCGGATAGTAGACCTCCCTCTTCATAGCATACACCCACTTGAAGCTGTACGCGAACGGGTTGGGGATGCGCGCGCGGTACTCGGCGAGCGTCGTGGCCGGAGCCCAAACACCGAAAGGACGCGGCATGGCACAGGAAAAAGCTATCGTTGAAGGGTAGCCGAGTGGAGAGGGAAAGCGCTGCACGTGCGCGACGCAGACTGGGGAGGGAGGAGGGCGAGAGAGAGGGGAAGGGCAGGGGAGGCAGGGGAGGCGGGGGATGACAGACGCTCTTCCCTCAGCTATGCGATACAGAAGCAGTGCCACGATGATACGAAGAAGTTTCGCGAGGAGGCGTCGAAACAGAAGGTCGATAGAGAGACGGAGAGAGCGCCGCCCGCGATGGGGATTCGGGAAAGGAATATGTCGCAGATGTACGTATGTGTGTATGCGTATGTGTCAACACACGTGTGCGCGCAGCGTGGTGGAAGGAGAGCGGCAGTAGAAGAGCGCGAAGAGTCACGAAGCAGCACGAGCACACGCATCTTCACACAGACATACCGAGGCGGCCTGGCCACGCACATACGGATTACGCGTGCAGGAAGCGTGAAGGGAGGGCACGTGCGTCCGCCCGCAGCAGAGGAATCGCGTACCCTTCGCCCCATCCCCTCACGCGCCAATCGCCGACGGTCTCTCCAGAGGAGGGAGGACGCAGCTGCAAGAAGAAAGAACTGCATGCGCATGATGGCGGCACGGTGTAGGCAGGGAGTGGCCCCTTTTGTGCACTCATCGCGAGACACACACACGCACGACACTGCATGTCACGGCTCATCGCCTCGTCCTTTGCTCTTCCTTTACCCTCACCCCACACCCGCCGCTTTTCCTCGCCAACCCCCTCTCTCGACCTTTCCACCGCCATGTCCCATTTTTTTTTACACATACACAAGTGTGGAGACGGCACGCGAGCCGCCGTGCTCCAGTCCAGCCGGGCCGCTACCGGAGGCTAGTAGCGTGTAGTCTTGTGGGGGAGGCGGGGGTAGTGGTCAGAGAGAAGAAGCGATGCACGGCAGCTATAACTTACAGCGCTGCGGAAGTTCTGTGTGCGTGTGGGTGGGTGCATGTCGCCAAGCTTTTGTTGCTGTTGTTTCTTCACCTTATATGGGGCGTCGTAGCTTCCACCGAACGCGACTGCACGCAGTGTATGTCTGTCGGCGTGCGCGTACATTTATCTACCAGAGAACGGACGGTGGGAGCATTGTGTGCGAGTCCGTGGCAGAGCCTCGTGTCAGCACACACACACACACACATCCATTGCAAGAATGGGAGGCATTCGCGCGTACTGCGCCTGCATCGGCCCGGTCACGTGCAAGGCACAGAGAGTGGGCCCCTCATCATCCCCCACCCGCTCATAACCCTACACAATCGAGCAAGTCGGCGGCGACGCCACTGCGAGTCCGCGATTCTGCGTTTGGCGAAGGAAAGAGCCATGTCTCTGCATGTTTCTTCATGTTCGCCCAAGCCTTCTACGAGTCGGCCGGGGGTGCCGTCTGTGACGTTAGCGGGCGGTCATCCGTCGTGGTGATGATCGGTGGGGTCGTGCCTGCCAACGTGGACTTGATGAGGCCGCCCTGCGGCGCATCGTCATCATCGTCCTCCTCCTCCTCCTCGTCGTCCTCCTC
Organism: Leishmania martiniquensis; assembly: GCF_017916325.1. NCBI lineage: Eukaryota > Euglenozoa > Kinetoplastea > Trypanosomatida > Trypanosomatidae > Leishmania > Leishmania martiniquensis. The sequence continues at coordinate 452,957 of NC_090160.1, forward strand.
CTCCAGCTCCTCGGTGAAGCCGTACTCCTCTGACATGATATACTTAAGGTATTCCCCAAAGTCGTCTGCCACAACGGAGAAGCTGTCTGGCCTGCCATGAATGAACTGAATCACCTGCCCGTACACGCCGCCCTGAAGCTCGACGGGCTGGAAGTCGATGTAGAGCCGCGATGCAGCAAACTGCTTCGGCGGTGGAGGCGGCGTGTATGTCTGGGAAGGGGCCCGAGAAGGAGAGAGCCTTGAGTCGTCCGCTGTGTTTCCTGTCGCATAAGCCGCTGCCATCTTGGCAGGATCGGCATCCGGCATTTTCGATGCCGAGCCTCGCACGTGCGGCTGTACGCTGTCGGCGAACACAAGCCACTGGTGAAAGCTGGCGTGGATATCGATCCGCGGATCGACGTAGACAACACGCGGATCTTCACTAGGGGACGTCGGCGTCGTCGCAATGGATGCCGCTATCTCGCCAGCGGCGGCGCGAGGCGCAGCTGCTGTGTTTGACGCACTGCTGCTGCTTGGCGGTGATGAAGGTGGCGGCGACGGTGGTGGCGCGCCGTAAACGATCTTACACCCCGCGTAGACGGACGCGATAGTGTGGGTGTTACGCGCAGCATCGCTAGCAGCGGGCAGCGGTGAGTCGCTTACAGTGGCGGCCGCGCTACTCGGTCCCCCACCGACGGGGTCGGTGGCCATAGGCGCCGTTGGCTTTGGCGTGGTTGGTGAAAGCGGCAGCGGCAATGATGCTCGGGCGTCCGCCGGTGGGGGAGCCCACACCTCCCCTTCATCGGGCAGCGTTGCGTTAGGGGGTGGGAACTGTTGCTCAGCCAGCAGCATCTGCTCCACTGACTTGAGGTAGTAAGGGCAGCTCGTGTAGGTGGAGCCGAGGATAGGCAGCGCTACAAAGTGCGGGAGTGGGCGACTCTGCCGAGGCCCCGCCATTGTGCTTACCTTCTTGGCGATCCTCGACTTGATAAAGGCCGCTGCCTCCGAGGCCATCGCAGCCGCAGCCGTCGCCTTGGCGGCACTCTTAGCTGCCGCGCCTGCAACGGCGGAGACAGGCGTGGCCGTCTTGTTAGTCAGCGCGGGAGATGAAGCGCCGGCTTGAGACAAGCCGGTCGTAGTGGTTGTTGCCGCCGCTGTACCCGCAGCAGCCGGTGGCCATGGCGATGTTGCTGCAGGGTCGGTCAACGTGCTCGACGTCGTGCTTCCGCCTTTCGCCGCGGTCGTCGTGCTTGCCGACACTAACGGCGACGGCGCCACCACAGCCGCCGGTGGCACTGAAGCGGGCGGCGCCTGCAGTGTCTCCCAACACGTTCCGTTCACGCGCTGGAGAAGATACAGCAACTCCGCCGGAGTTCCGGGATAGGACTGACGAAGACGCGTGAGCTGGTGCTCCTGCGCGCTAGGGAGTTTGTCGAGCTGGCGAATACAATGCGTTGGCAGGTGCTGGCGTAATGCTGTGACGTAGGCGTCGACGAGGCGGCGCGACACCTCAGCGGTGCGAGGGCCCCTGGGCATGGCGAAGCACGAAGAGCCGTCGTCCACGTTGTTAGCGGAGAGACGCACGAAACAAAAGGGCCGCCGCCGCAGCCGTCGAGTGAACGGAATGCAACTGGCTAAACGGAAGAGGTGATGCGCAATGAGAAAGCCAAGTCGCGCGCGTGAAGTGGGGATGGCGGCGACGAGAATGCGTGCCGGAAGATGCGAGCAGGGTTGCAGAGGTAGACACACCTCTGCCCGTGTCCCCTGTGCCGGTGACCTCCCTTACCTCGCTGAATGAGCCGTCTGTATGTGTATGTGTGTGAAGTGTGTGACCCATTCCGGCGTCTGTTCCGACTGAATGGACAAAAGGGAGGGAGAGCGAGTGGGAGAGTGAGTGAGTGACACGCGTCGAGGCCGCTAGCGAGTCGGCCTATTCGTCTCAACAAATTCAACTTATAGGCGGTGTGCGTCGAGCCTTTGTGTGCACGGATGAGAGTGCGAAGTCGCCCCGCCCCTCCGCTTTCCTGCTGCATCTTCCCGTGTCCACCCTTCTCCTCCTGCCGTCGCGCACGACCCCAGCAACCACAAAAGGCTGAGCAAGGAGGGCAGGGGAAGAGGAGCGCCCTCGGCTCCGGCTTGGCTGGGACTGACGCTGAACCGGCCTGCTGCCTCCACCGCCGGCTGCGCTGCTCCGTACGTGCCCGCAAGCTGCATGCCGCCCAGCCACAGATCAGCCGCCGCATTCGCGGCAGACCGCGCGGCGCGGGAAAGGAATGAACGGAGAGTGCGGCAGCCGCCATTCGCATCGTCTCGAGGCTCGCGCGAAACCGTTTCGGCACGACGCTCAGCTGAGCTGCCATCCCCCACCAGCGGCCCAGAGAGGGCCGCCTTCGCCCTTCAGGCGTGCCCGCCCCATAGCACGAGGCTGTTCACGTCCGTCACACACCACCTGCGCTGCACAGAGCGCTCGGTCAGTCTGCTCGCTTGCATTTTTCCCCCGCCCGTGACCACAAGATGAGTCGCCTCCGAATATGGCCGCGTTCTTCACCCACCATGGACAAGGGCGAAGTCCGCCACACCACGGCGGAGGCCGCAGCACCCTGCGCTGCCTGCTGCCTAAATGGCCGCAGCGTCCGCTCCTGCCACACGGCCTCTGGGCTGTGGCGCGGGCGGGCCCGCGTGGGCACGCATGCAACAGTCCCCGCAGTGCGGCGGCCCTGCGCCATCGCTTCAACTGGACCGCCGAGCAGCGCGAACAGAGGGGTGGCGCTTACCGAGTGGGGCGGTATCACCGGTGGCAGCCGGCCTGACTCTAGCTCTGTCTCCCCCTTGCGTTCTCGAGCTCCGCCAGCGGCGAGGGGGGAGGAAGTATCTGCACAGGATAAGGCAATCACGCACACACACACACATACACATCGGTGATGTCTCGGAATTCTTGCCAGAGTGCCCATCCATCCAGCGCACACACATAGGCGCACACGGGCATGTTTCCTGCGCATCCCCCACCCGACCACCACGTAAAGGGGATACGCCCTGAGCCCTCAGCTGGCGTCAGGAAAGGTTGCTGATGATATTGCAGGGGGCACCCCGGCGGTAAGTGGACTGCGTCTGGGGCGCCCATGTCGGCAACGCTTTGCGCGGGTGCCGGTTCTGACCAGCGGAAACCGCCAGAGTCGGTCCGTTTGATTCTTCTCCGCGGCACCCCGGCGATGCGGCGCGAGAGAAGGGCGACCGCGACAACGGTGCAGCGCAGGCACGAGCACACTCGCCGCCAGTCGTCGCGTAGCGGACGCTGGACACCGGCGACAAGAAAATCGGCGCCACCTTTTGCTCGAACGCTTTGAAGGCAAACAGCAGCAGTGGCGACGCCGCAGCACGCTGCGTCGGCACTGGGGCGTCTTGGGTGGCGTGCGGCACCTCAAACATCGACGACTCGTATGCGGCGGTCGGACGTCTCTGAAAGCAACCTGGAGGTAGCAGTGACAACGGCACAGGTCGGCCGTCGTTTGCCGATGAAGGGGCCGGTACCGCCGTTGGTGTGAGTGAAGGCAACAGGGCAGGCGGTATCGATAAGGCGTTGCGCAGTGCACAAGCTCGTTGCGGCGGCAGTGCCGCGGGACTCGATTTGTACGGTGATGGCGACACCAGCAGTGGGGACCCGGGTAGACCAGCCAGAGCAGCAGCGCCGGTGACTGGTGATGGTGCTGCTGCTGTGCGGGCGTCTACCCGGGCCTCACGTTTTTTGCCTGTATGGCGCCGAGAGCGGGAGCATCCCCGCTGGGAAGCGGAGACGGTGATGTGCGCGCAGGAGACGGCTTCCGCAGAAGTCTGCCGCGCTCTGAGACGATAGTGCGGTCAAAAAATTCGTCGAAGACGACAAAGTTGTTCGCCTGTGAGGTGTAAGTGCTGAGGCCATAGTGCTTCTTTAGGAAGCCCAGCAGCTTGTCGCTGGGGCGGTCAATGGCCAGCACCGCGGGCCTCGACACGTGCTCCGCCTCCAGCATGTGTGTGAACAGCTGCTTCCCATACCCCTGCCGCTGGCAGCTCTCGACTACGTAGAAGTCAAGCACGCACAGGGGGTCCGCCTCCACGAGGCCACGGGTGACGGGATGCGTCACGAACAGCTTCTTCACCCCCACTTTCAGAATGCCAACACCGCGGTGGCCATGGATGAGCAGGTAAAGTCGAGAGGTGTCACTCTCTCGGAGTCGCGCCACAGAGGTGAGAACAGCGTTGATTTGCTGCGCCTGCTGGCTGCGGGCGCCGAGAATATCGATGGTGCGGCACAGCCTCTGCTTCAGCTCCTGCTGCGTCGCATCCGCACTGCCGCAACGGGCGCCGCTGCGCAGGTTGGCGAGGTCTGCGCCAGTCCATCGAGAGACGCCGTCTGGCACCGAGCTCAGCTCAGGCACCTCCTCATCTGCCAGCCCCCTTGCGGACAGCTGAGCTGGTCGGCGCATTGCGATGGAGAGGGGGGAGGAAAGCGGCTGGTCCGCACCTGCCACCCTCACAAAGAGCGGGAGAGGGGTCGAGTGGCGAAAGGGGAATCCCGCTGCAGATGGTCAAGGTTCTCTCTACACACCTCGGCGTGTGTATGTGTGTGGTGTGTGTGTGTGTGTGATGGATGAAGGGGAGGGATGGGGAAGTCCTGTAACGCGTGCGAGCTGTCCATGGAGGGTAGAGAGAGAGAGCCGTCGTGGTGCGTCGGCATCGAGCAGAATGCCGAGAGGCGAAGAAGAGGAAGAGAGTCCACAAGATGGCCGTCTGTGGGTGTCGCCAGAGAGCGAGGAGCAAGCGTGGTGACGGTCACTGTCGAGGCAGCAGCGTACCACGTCCAGGGGGCCTTTGAGCACTCCTGCAGCGCGTCGGCAGGCGGGGCGAGAAGGTGCGTACATTACGCCCTAGCGGATAGCGAACTATCCGTCGAAGAGAAGCGCAAGCACCAATGGAGGAGGTGCCCGCTGCCCCCTTTTTTTTCTTTTCGCCCCTCCCGCTCTCTGGAGAGGGGGGCGGGAGTCCCCCCTTCCGCAACGCGCACATGCCCTATGGCGCGTGCGCGAGTGCGTCAAGGCCAGAGCGGGCGTCCCGGCACCGTGTGACGATGCACAGCAAGTGGCCCGGGCACGTACCCCCCCCCACCTTTCGAACATCCAGAGGCCGAGACTCGCAGACGGGGTGAGGGAAAGTTGGAGAGCAACAGCATATGAGCGAGAAACAAAGCCACCGAAAGAGAGAGGCGAGAGAGAGAGGAACGTGAGGGGCATGTGCCGCCTCACTTCAGATCGTCCAGGCGTATTTTGGTCGGGTCACGCCGCTTTTTCTTGGGGCACGCGGCCACCCATATGAGCGCCAGCAACGACATGCCCAAGAAGAGGAACTGCGCCCACCTAATAAAAACGCCGATGCCGCGCAGATGTACCACGAAGACGTTCATGAGGCCGTTGATGGAGGACAGAACGGCGTAATCCTGGAAGGACTCCACAGCAAAGAAGATGACCGCGTAGTTGGTGATCAGAAGAAGGCTCACGTTGAACAGAAAGGCGTTCACAAGAGTGTCGTGCTTCTTCATTGGATGTATCTGAAAGAAGACGAGGCGCAGGCCCAGCGCAATCTGCCCCTGAAACGTCGACCAGGTGAGGTAGAAGGCAAAGATGCCGTAGGCGCACACGCCGAGCAGCGCGAAGGAGTCGTTCAGGCGTAGCAGTAGCGTGTTCAGAAATGGGTCCACGTCAAACGTGTTGTAGATAAAAATCTGCAGGAACCACAAGATCGCCGTTACGAGGCACACGACCCCCAGCAGCAGTTTGCCGTACACAATGAAGGGCGAGCCGCCCGCTTTCGTGTAGGCCCAAATAAGCTGCGCCTGCTGCGCCTCCAGAAAATATACCTCGTTGCGTAGGATATTGATTTTGTTCTTCACGGAGCGCGAAATGCTGCCGCGGCTCTCGCGCTGCAGCCCCTTGCACAGCTCCAGCATGGCGTCCGCCTTGGCCAGAACGATGGCCATCTCCTCCGCAAATCGGCTCGCGCCGATGGCCTTGGTGCGCGACTTGAAGCCACGGATGAGGCTGATGGGGTAGGCAACGATGCCGGTGCCGCCGTAGAAAAAGAAGAAGATCCACCCGAAGAAGCACAGCATGCCGATGGTGTAGGTGTAGACGCTGACGGGGACGGTGACCGTCGACTTCGCCGAGCTGGACACGAAGGTGAGGGCCGAGCTGTCGGGCAAGACCATCTGCGGGTTGCCCTGGTAGGCCTGGAAGTTGATATCCGCGACACCCTGGAAGGAGTAGCAGAGGCTCACAATGAGGACGAACACGGCGACGATGACAACAGTGAAGATGGTGGCGTGCACGAGCTGCGTGCTGGCGCGCGGCTTGTCGGGGTCGTACGCCTCGTAGAAGCACATAAAGAAGGGGCACACCACCACCGCCATGACGGCCATCGCCCACAGCACAATTTGCCACATCAGCGATGTGTTGAGCGTCTGACTGAACTTATGCGCCACTGTGGGATCTGGCGAGTTGGCGGCGTCGTATGGGACGAGCAATATGCTGCCCAAGGCCAGGACGAGGCCAAGACCGGCGATGGCCTTCGGCACATAGTCCAGCTTCGAGTCCTCCTCCGACTGAAAGTAGACGATTGTGTAGACAGCAAGGCCGATGCAGATCAGCGGCATCACCACAATCAGGACGATCAGCCACCAGTTCAGCATCGTGACTCGGCCGGCAGTCGCAGAAGCGAAAAGAGGACTGGCGAGAGAATCGGTGTAGGTACGGGAAGGGGAGGGAGGGAGAGGCTTAAAGGAGAGCCGCGGCTCTCAGTGTCCAGCTGTGTAAGTAGCAGCCGAAACGCTGGGCGAGCGGCAGAGAGAGGGGTAGGGGGAGGGGGGGCGCAGACAGGCAGAGAAGCAGAGATGACATAAACGCCGACGAATGCCCCTTTGTGAGTCCGCCTGCGTCTCTCTGCCTCCAAGAAGGGATACTCAGAGCAAATATATATAAAGCAGCAGCTGAAAGCGTTCCGTGAAGAGTAAAAGCGTACGGCAGGCACAGCTTCACACAC